>NC_081771.1:26872436-26959333 GCF_963082965.1 Carassius carassius
CCATTCCCCTTTTCTTCATCATTCTTGCTTTAAGTTTTTGTCATCTTTTACCCTTTTTCGGTTTGTTTCATAGTACTAAAGGAAGCTCTTAGAGATGTTCTGTCTTTTTAATTTTTTTCCTTGTTTTGGCTGCTGTTGAATAGCCTAAATGAGGTGTGATTGTTGTACTGTGTGTTTCACAGTTACATTGCATGTGTATGTGTGTGTTTACAGGTTAGAAATTCCATCTCTTATGGATTCTTGTGAGGTTTTAATTGAACGTTGACCAGTTAGACTTTATTAACATCTAACATTAAGGATAATGGTAGACTGTTGAAGTAGCATTGTTTTACAAAGTGAATTTGAGTGCATTTTTATATTGGTCTAATCGAAATACATTGTTTCTGGTTGTGTTCAGGTTGGCCAAAAGCGACACTCGCTATATACAAAATTGAAATAATTTAATATTTTAATGTGGAGAACACTGCTTAGCTATACTGACTGCAGAAATTATTGTGAATTTTATAAATGTTTTGGTGTTTGATGAATAATCCTGCTTTTTTCATAAACTAAATTAAACGTTTACTCAATATTTTTAGTTTTATCTTAAGTCAGCATTTTACTTTAATATTATAGATCATTTAACTTGCTTGATAAAATTAAGTTGTTAAAAGAAAAAAAATATTATATTGACCTACATTAAGTAACATTTTTGATGAACTGGTATGGTATGGTTTTTATATGTGTGTGTGTATATATATATATATATATATATATATATATATATATATATATATATATATATATATATATATTTGTATACTATCTTTTTAGTTTGTATGAATGTCTGTTTTTGTCTGTGGTAAAATAACTGTTTTGATTAATATTAAATCAAAATATAATTTGGGGTTGGGGGATGAAATAAGTGAATTTGGGTGTAACAAATTAAAAAGTTTTTGTGTATAGCTATGTAATAAGCAAGTTAATGTTTCCTGATCTACACTGTGAGGATTTATTTTGTGATAATGATTGGCTGACTGTATATTATTATTCCTCCTTTGGTTCCAGTTCACCCACATAACCATATTATAGTATCATGAGCAAGACATACAGTGACTATGAAGGCTTTCAAAATCAAGATGGAGACAGAGACATAGAGAAAGACTGAGATTTAGCTGCATGTGTACACACTTGTGTTTTCAGTTAGAGAGACCAGCAGAGAGAAGCACTGAGCAAAGTTGTCTCTCCTGACCCAGATCAGCCGCTTCCGCCTGCCTGTGAAGAGCAGATCTGACAGACCGCTCCAGGGAAAAGTGCAAATCCCTTTCTAGCACTGATGCACGTGTGCCCCTTCCTGTCTCCATGCCTTCTTTTCCTCTCTCACTGTACATTCATGGCATCATTATATGGTCTAGTCATTGTTCCGGTCCCTGGTGTATAATTAGAATGGTTGCTCGTGAAGTCTTTCTCGTCTGGACTGATAGCTTTTTCTTTTATTCAAGTCATCATCTTTGAGAAAATCAGAATATGAAGCAAACCCCATGCGGAGAGAAACCAGAGTGCCTCAATCCCAACATTAAATCTCACCCTTTGATCAAGGCATATTTTAGCACTGGGCGCTAGTGAAGACGCAGGGTTACTTCAGCCGTGGATAATAAGAGATACTCTCCATTTCTTTTAAGAGAATATAGGATTGAACTGTCTGGCCACATATCACTGAAATTCAATGGATAATTTAATCATCATTTATTCATGTAAACACATATAGCACATATATAACGCACATGTTTCTGTGTCTACTATAGGTGTATGTATGTGTGTTGATCATTATTTCAATGAAAGACTTAATAAACCAATTTATTATACAAGGAAATCCTGTCTCTTTACAGGACTTAGATTAAGCTGCTCATTTTCCTGTTTATCCCTGTAAAGCTGCTTTCAAACAATCTGTGTTGTATAAAACACTATATAAATAAAGGTGACTTGACTTGAATTTGCATTTTTAAATGAAAAAGTCATACACGTTTGAAATTTCAAGAGGTGAGTAAATAATGACATCATTGTAATTTTTGGGTGAACTGTCCCTTTAAGCATACTAGCCATGTTCCAAGCAATAGCCAGTGGCTCTCACACAACATCATAAAGTATTGTTTGCATATTTACTTGGAAACTGCATGTAAAGAAACACACACACACACACACACACACACAAAATATTTATTTAGGATGATATTTATATAAATCACTAAAGGCAGATGCCAGCTATGCAGAGAGATAGGAATGGGCTCAAAGTTTATTTTAGTGGACTAGTGAGGGTACAAGATCAGCTAAATGATATTGGTACAGGTCATGAATATTTTAGATGCTTTTAAAAAGACCCTTATTTTAACCTATTGTTAATGGATATTGGCAAAGAAAAATGTATTGGTTTCAAATTGTTTTTTGTTGTTGAAGTCCGATAGGTTCATGATTTTTGCATTTATTCAGCATCTGAAGTGTGTCTCCTTTGTAGTATTTGAACAGCACACTGTGTGTGTGTGTGTGTGTGTGTGTGTGTGTGACGTGCAGTCCTCACCTGAGACTCAGCGCCATCTGTTCATACCAAGACCAGACTGGAAATATGCGAAAACAGGAAAACATTTATAAAAATATAAAACTTTTATGACATAAAAGATAACATTTTTATGACATTATCAGTGTAATGTTCATTAAAGAAACTCATATTAGGGGCACCATTTAATGTCTTATATATAGTCTGCTACTTCGGAATTGATCTTCTGTGGTTTGCATCTAGTTGTGTGTAGGCAAAAAGGTTTTGTGTGCATTTGCAATAAACCCAATAAATTGAGAAAACCTGTAAAAGGTATTTAAGGGTTAATTCACTAAAAAATTAAAATTACCCCATAAATTACTCACCTTGAAGTTATCCTAGGTGTATATGAATTTCTTCCTTCATACGAATCCAGTCAGAGTTATTTTAAAAATTGTCTTTCATCTTTCAAGCTGTTTGATGCCACTCAGTCGGTTTTGCACTGCATCGGTCCATGAAAAGTTTAATGAAAAGCACATCCATTAAAAAAAGTGTCTCACACAACTCCGGGGGGTGAACAAAGGCCTTCTGTAGCGAATCAATGCATTTTTGTAAGAAAAATATCCATATTCCAAACGTAATAATCACTTTAATCTAGCTTGCTCACTGTTTTAAAATGGAAGCAATTCTGGGAATGACGTATGAGGTCAACATTGCGCATTCGCAGATGAGTCTCGTGAAAACCAACGTTTTTAAAAGTAGCAAAAGGAAGCAAAGTTTACTTACTTTAGCAAAGGAAAACCAGTTTCCTCTTGACTTGTATCGAAATCCTCCAACATTCTTCTTTAAGAATCCTTGTTTTGTACTTCTAATTAATGACCGTTGTTGTGTTTTGATCTCTCCGCTGCGTTTCCGCATTCGTCACTTCTGAGCAGCGCATACGCAAAGCTGACCTCATACATCATTCCCCTGGAACTGCTTCATTTACAACTGTGAGTGCAAGCTAGATTAAAGTGATTATAACGTTTTGAAAATGGATATTTTTCTTACAAAATCGCATCGATTCGCTACAGGAGGCCTTTGTTCACCCCCTGGAGCCATGTGAGACACTTTTTTTAATGGATAAGATTTTTATTAATATTTATGTTTTAAATAACCATTGTTCTTTTGACATTAATATTAATCAAGGAATTCAGAAAAAATGTGCCATATCGCAGTTTCCACAAAAATGTTATGCAGCATATTATGTAACTTTTTCCAGCAATGATAATTATCAGAAATGTTTCTTAAGCACCAAATCAGCATATTAGAATGATTTTTAAAGGATCGTGTGATGCTAAATACTGGAATCATGGCTATTGAAATTCAAAACTGAAATCGTGAAGCTTTCCCATCACAAGAATACATTCCATTTTAAAATATATAACATTTTAAATTGGAGTAATATTTCATTCACATTACTACAGTTTTTACTTTATTTAATTTAATAAATACATTCTGGTTGTCCTTTTGAAAGGGTACCATTTATGCCCCTTTTTTACAAGACGTAATATAAGTCTCAGGTGTCACCAGAATTTGTCTGTTAAGCTTTAAGTACCCCACAGATAATTTATTAAATCATTTTGAAAAAGTCTATTTTGCATGGAAGCAGAAACATAGCCCCACTGTTTTTATCTGCATGTATCTTTAAATACAAATGAGCTCCTGCTCCCCACCCCCACATTTATTTTTTACAGCTTAACTGTTTGGTTTTAATTATCATGTCTATCTCCCTAAAACAATGTCAGTTTAAACTTCTGATATACGGTTTTCACAAATTTCTGAAGCACACGCACAGAAAGCAGCTGTCACACGGCATGCAAGTATTAAAGGGGTAATATGATGCTTTTTTAAAGATCATTATTTTGTGTATTTGGTGTAATTGAATATGTTGACATGCTTTTATTATTTTTCAAATGCTGTAGATTATTGTAGGTCCTCTATGCACCGCCTCTCTCAAACATGTAATTTTCTACACAGACCCTCCTTCTGACAAGAGCAGTCTGCTCTGATTGGCTAACTGACCCAGTGCATTGTGATTGGCCGAACACCGCAAGCACTCGTTTGGAAATATAACGCCCCTTTTCATAATCGTGAGCTTCTTCTTTTTTTTAAAAATGTAAAGACAGTTAATAATGTCCTTAGTTTTACCATCAATTCAAGCTCCAAAGAGGAACAGAGTGGCAAGACCGACACAGTGATGAAGCACGTACAGTATGTGTTTGCAGTCCATAAGCCATGCACAGTTAAGACAGCTGACTCCACTGTGACCATCTCTCTCTCTCTCACACACGCACACACTCGCGCAAAACTCTAACTAAACTAATAACAAAACATTCTTACAGTAGCAGAAGCGCCAGATTGTCGTAGCGAAGACAGAATCACCTCCTCTCCTAGGTTCACGAAACAGTCTTCCATAAAATGCGTTGCTGTTCTGTTTTAAGTAATCTTAAAGATTCCTAAATGCATCTGCTCTCAGAAGGCCAAACAAAGTGCTTTTGCTTTCACCAGAGTCTTAACTTTGTGTCAGTGGTTAAACCGTAATTTTATGAAGCTATAAGAATACTTTTTATGTGCAAAGAAAACAATAACATATTTTATTTACCAGTTCTTCTCCCGAGTTACCGTCTTCCACCATTTTGCAGAGTACCCCAGAACATCAACTTATTGAGAGTATTTACGTTCAGCATGCACGCACTGTCTACTGAACATAATCAGCGTTGTTTATGTTCAGTAGACTGCCGCGCATGCTGAATGTAAGTATGTGTGTACATGACAGAGAGATGTCACTCCTAAATACACACCTATACTGCATTTGACCTTTCCAAGCAACGTGCACAAGAGTATTTTTGATCCTCTGCAAAGGCATTCAAAAATCTGTCCAGTTTTAGTTTATCCATCTGTATATTAAATCATTAAATTATATTTTTTCTTCAGTATATAACCTGCCCTGTCTACTCGACTATTGCCCAAGTTCACACCCAGCACCTGCTGCCACAACCCTGTCCCTCTGTTGCCATGGCAGCCGTGTGCTTGTGCTGAACCCTTTGATGTAGAGGTGGCAGCTCGGTGGGATTACTGTAACGCAGCAGGTTATTATAGTGCCCTTATAACACTTAGAAAGGCCAGGGGTCATCTGTCTGAATCTTCCAAGGGAAATCTAGTGGCAAATCACTCTTGTTTTATGTCTGTGAAACTGGACAAACTGCACAATGCTGCGTGCAGCCCTTTGGTAGATTACCAGCTTGTGTTTTCTCTTTCTTGCTGGCTGTATAGCCATATAATTATCAGAACGCAAACAGCTAGGCCTGCGATGTAATTAACTCCCTTTGTCATTAAAACGGCACTTTTGGCTTTCCTGATTTAGCATCGCTCGTTTCCCTTGTGATTTCACCCTGCTGTGATTAGAGCCAAAATGGATGACTTCACGAGTGTAGCATGTTAACCCAGCACTTTTTTGGGTCACACTTATTATGAGACAATGTTACACTTGAATCTCACAATGTCCTTGCCACATTTTTTACCAAAATAAAAAATACAAAAATTGTTTGCATGAAGACAATTGCTTGAGTAGATGAAGATACTTTATTACATATATGAAGAAGTTTTAACATATATAAAATCCCCATAGTAAAAATCTGGACATATTATACATAATAAATTGCACTTTATATATTGTTGCTATATATGTCAACAATGTATTTTATTTATATGCATATGCAACTTTATTAAAAAAACAAAGAACAATCTGTATGTTTATGTGTTTTTGTAATACAATTTTTAAATACATGTCTATCTTTTATATTTGCTTTTTATATTTACATATAAAATCAACATGTATTGATGGGTTTTAGGGTGTATATACATGTACATGATATATGTAAATTGTCCAAAAATGTCAAAAAATGTATAGACTAGGTATATAGGCTATGCTAAAATATGGAAAAGTTTTTACTTCATATGTCATATTTCATAAAAGGAAATATACATATTAAAGATACGTACTTATTTTACTTTGTGTATGGGCAACTAAATGTCCGTTTCTCACACAAAATGATATACATTTATTTTCCCTTAACTGGAGTTTGGAAGGCAGTTTTTCCTTTTATTTCTCCAAAGAAATAAAGTCTTGTGGGTTTAGAAAAACTTAAGGATGAATAAATGATAACAGAACGTACATTTTGGTGGAACTATTACTTCAAGCAAAATATCTTAAATCTTATAATATAATGTTTTTAATATGAGGTCCATCGACATAATTATTCATCCAAAAGAAGTGATATCTGTTTTCTTAAAGATACTTAAACCTAAGAGGCCAATAAGCAATCACGTATGTAATCAATTATCCAGAGATACCTAATAATGGCCTAGTGATGTATTTCCTTGTTTGCAATGCATACAGATCGATTGTTCAGTATTGGAAGAGAGAACAATGCCGCACTGCCAGGACATGCAGGAATGCTCCATACACTAACTTCTGCTCTCGTCTGTACCTAGTGCATGAACACACATTCCCACCCTGTTCAGCACAGAAAACATATATCTTCCGTTGATGGACAATTAACGCTTCTCCTGCCATGGTAAACCGCTTGACCATTTAGATCTCTGTCTCGCTCCTTTTCCAGACGCATAAATCTGTCAGCGGGTCGTTAAAAAAGACATACAGGAGAGGGAGTCAGAGAGGGGGTCTCCAGACAGGTGTCTCATTTCTTAGTCTTCATTATTTCTGCTCTTAAATCAGATTGGGCCAGCCCAGAGAGGTGAGAGACCATGTGAAGGACAGAGCAGGAGGGAGGAATGTAGAGGATGAAGAGAAAAGAGTGTGAAGATTGGGACTATAAAACAGCTCAGGACCTATACCAGCCCATCACAACCTATAGCGGATAATCCTGCATTATATATATTCATATATATTACATAAATGTCTTTAATATCTGTAACTGATTTACTTGTTTGAAAAGAAATAACATTTTGACCAACTCTATAGCCAAATTTATTAGATTTTCTAAAATTATATTTATGTTTGGTTCATACCTTACATTTTGTTTTAACATTAATTTTCCCACAGACAAAAACATTTATGCCAATTAAAAAGATTATTGTTATTGATCAAGCTGAGAATAAAATGCTCCATAAAACCAGTGTGTGTGTCTTTAGGGAGCATCAATATGTTGGCCATAAATTAAAGGAGGAGTGGAGAGGTATAGAAATGTGAAGCAAAGTCTAGCCTCCTCATCGTCTCTATTTTCTTCAATATGGTGGGAATCTCTCAGGCACAGCTTTTAGCATGACAGCTTAATCTATCATTCATTTCTCTCACTCTTTCTCTTTGTCCTCTCTCTCCCACTCCCTCTCCTTCTGTCATGTACTGTATATTTGATAGCTGCACAGGAAGCACAGTACAATGGCATTTTCACACTGTTATGTGTGAACATACATGAGGTTAGGAGACAAGAGTAAAGAAGATAAGAGGGGAGGAAAAAAGAAGGGAAAGGGAATTGGAGAGGTGAGAAAGAGGAAGGTATACTGATGTATAGCTAATTGTCATTTTAGATTATGTAAAATTCTCCCTATGGTGGAGAAAGATGGTCAGAGTGTTAACATTATAACTGAGTGTGTCTGAAATGGAGCAGAAATATCTCAGAATGGTTGTGTTGCAGTAGCTGAGACTCCAGTGATGAACACTGAAATGTCAGCATGTTTAGGACTGTAGAAGTGGGTGATGGGATGCAGCATTTTTCCTGGGCCAGTGGGTTTGTACTCCATTTACAGTCAATACTCTCCTTCTTTCTTTTGCCATTTCTCTTTCCATGTCTCCTTGTCCAGCTGTATCATGCTTGATTCGTAATACCCACACATATGCTTCTATTCTGCATTTTAAACACGTTGCCAAGTGTGCCACTTCCCTAATGCTTTATTAATCCTCAAAGAATTATTCAGGCACTGTTCCACACACACCCCTCCTTCTCACTGCCAATGTTATTGTCTGTTGGAATTGGTAAATCCCTCATTGGTAGGTGATGAGAGGTTGAAAAGCTGTCTGGTGATGAATTACATTGGTCATTAGTTGAGAGGTTAATAATGGCGAGTATCTGTGCAGGGAGATTTCGAAAGCCAGTGATTGTCAAGGTTGTGCAGATGTTCCATAAAAGTTATTTGAAGGGTTCAGTGAGTCTATGTGCTGTGGTTTACATAGTGTGACTGTCCATCCATCCATCCATCTTCTTCCGCTTATCCGGGGCCGGGTCGCGGGGGCAGCAGTCTAAGCAGAGAACCCCAGACTTCCCTCTCCCTAGACACTTCCTCCAGCTCTTCTGGGGGGACACCGAGGCGTTCCCAGGCCAGCGTGTCCTAGGTCTTCCCCGGGGTCTCCTCCCAGTGGGACGCGCCCGGAACACCTTCCCGGGAAGGTGTCCAGGAGGCATCCGGAACAGATGCCCGAGCCACCTCAACTGACCCCTCTCTATGTGGAGGAGCAGCGGCTCTACTCTGAGCTCCTCCCGGATGACTGAGCTTCTCACCCTATCTCTAAGGGATCGCCCAGCCACCCTGCGGAGAAAGCTCATTTCGGCCGCCTGTATCCGGGATCTTGTCCTTTCGGTCATGACCCAAAGCTCATGACCATAGGTGAGAGTAGGAACGTAGATTGACTGGTAAATCGATAGCTTCGCCTTGCGGCTCAGCTATTTCTTCACCACGACAGACCGGTACATCGACCGCATTACTGCAGAAGCTGCACCGATCCGTCTGTCAATCTCCCGTTCCATCCTTCCCTCACTCGTGAACAAGACCCCAAGATACTTAAACTCTCCACCAACCTGAAGTGGGCAAGCCACCCTTTTCCGACTGAGTGTGACTGCAGTATTTAATTCAATTGAACAAGCCTGGATTGTTGGTATAGAGCTAAACAATTTTTGAGTAACGGCTAAAATTTTTTGATCATGTATCAGAATGGCTATAAAGTAATAATAATAACAATAATAAATAACAAAATAATAATAGTAATTGTAATTTTTACCTAAATTATAAAATATAAAATATTTAAATATTAAATAAAAACAATATTACACTGTAAATAAAAATGATTATTTTTATTTTTTATTAATCGTACAGCCCATGTCCAGGTCATTATGCTGCTGATTCCTCATGAGCTGTGTCTTTTATATAGACCCTCTTGCATACCCTCCCCCACTAAGAGCATGCTCTCCTTATTCCTCCACATATGTGTGTGGTTGGATGTTTTTACAGCAGATGTAGTGGTTTTCTCCTGACAGCTGTGCAAGAGCAACAGCAAAGTTATCTGTTGATGAAGATGTTGAAATCTTTCATCTCTGATGTGTTCATGCATGATTACACACTCCTGCTCTCCATAGGGCCTGAGCTCTCATTAATGATTCGTTCGCTCAGATCGGGGCACAAACCAACAGCCACTGCATCTGTGCTAATTACTGTAGCAGCTCCTGATCCTGTTAGAGATGCTATCTGAGAATGTGTAAAGCCAGAAGTTTCTGATTAGAACATGAAGATTGCTTGAGAGAAAGAGGTCAAACATCAAGTAATTTTTTAATTTCTGAACTTCTCCCCATGCACACAATACACACAGTGACAAAAAGCTGCACAATCTATTGAATTAAAACCAAAATCGTGATCTGGCTGAGTGCAATTTTAAATGGCAAAGTCTGCAATTTAATTAAATAAAGACATGCGATCCCAGTTTCAATGAGTGTGGCACTTGTGTTCATTTACTCACATGTAGCTCATCATCCAAATTTCGAGCACCAGTAAATGCTGTTACATAAGAATTCATCCCTGCATCTGCTCTGAGTTTTGGTTCCTTGTGCATTAAGGATGCAACATGCACCAACCATCTTCCTAAACTTGTGATTAGAAGTGCTTATAAACAGGCTGTAGTCAACAAACAAGAAGCTTTCTAGGCTCTTTATGCTGAGTTCACACTGAACGATTTTCAAAGTCGTCGGATTATCATTGTTCTCACACTGCACGACCATCTGGGGTAGCGTTCAGATGCTGCTGTGTTCACATTGCACGATGTATCGGCGACAGGATGTTAACACATTGCAGACAACTCTGTGTGCTCCGCAAACTATGGCTGCATCTGAAAACTGAAAACTGCTGCCTTCGGAGGACGCATTCCAAGGTAGAACGGCATCATATCTGTTGCTTGTCACCGTTCTTTTCACAGTTTTGATACTGTTACATACAATATGTAAATGCTTTTATATTAGCCTCTGTGAATAGCCATTAATATTAGTGCTGGCTGTGATAATTTCATTGCTGAATAATAAAGTCTCGATAGGCTGTGGAGGGAGTTTTGTGGTATGAATAGTACACTAAATGATTTTTTCCCCAAAAGAGCAGGGAAATCTTTTTAATGTCTTCTAATGTAAATGAAATGTGTAAGTGTATGTAGCTCAGCTGTCTGTTTAAGTGTTTTTCCTGCCTGGCTTGGTTTCTTTACCCAGGGGCAGAGCAGCCTGTCTTTTGTATTCACCACTTTAGTTCCTCTGACTGGAGGTGGGACGGCTCATCATAGTTAACCATCTGATGACAAAGAATCTGTTTTTATCCGTTTGCCTATTTATTGTCCAGAAATGCATGTTGAAGAGGAGGTCATCCGCTTCAAAATCAGTATGGTTAATGTCCATGTCTTGGAAACTTAAACTCATTGTCTAGTTTGAGGTTTGGGGAGGATTTACACATTATTCTTTATTTGTTTGTGGGCAGGCGTAAGTTTATGTTTGCCCAATGAGTCAAAATTTCAATTACATGCTTGTGTTGTCTAGCAGTGAATTCCTATGTGGGTTTCAAATTGCGTTCTTATTTCAAAATCATCTTTAAAGGCAGGGTAGGTAATAAATGTATAAACAACTTTCTTCCAAATTTGTTTAAACTTTCTATATATATCAATGCATAATTAAAATGTAAGTACTCTGATAAAAAGAGTATAAAAATCGAGTGACTCTAGACCGTTTAATCTGTATTAAACACAGCTCATTATTTCCATTCGGGACGAAACACAGGATTGGCTTAGGCGACTGTCACTCTCTCGCAACCATGGCAACCACTCTTTTGCCACACATGACCTGCCCACTTGTGCGTGCACGTTTGATTTGTGGAATTCAAGAGGCACGGATCCTAGGAATACCAAAACAATGGCAGAGAAACAGCAAGCAAAATTCACAGTACCGGCCTATGCAAACCAGGCAAAGTGAAGGCAAACCAGGCAAAACAAGGAAGACAGTAACAGTACAAGAAAAGGCAATGAACAAAAAGTCTTTGGATAAACAAAGAAATAAAACGCGAGTTAATATCAGCGTGGCTTTCCAGCGATGACGAGAACTGAGGGAACTCAAGGGGCTGAAAAGTGACTCCTTGATGGCTTTATTTCTGCTGGACAGGTAAATCTTTCTTTTTGTATTTTGATCATACATATTTTTTTCATGAAGCATGTGTCATTAGCACACGTAGCTGCGTAATATAGCTAACATAACATTACTTAGCGAGCCATAGTAGAGGCTTTGGAAGGAGCCCAGAAGGGAGGGGGTGGAGTGAATGGAAATAATGAGCTGTCTTTAAAACAGTCGTGAGAGGTATACAGACACTCGATTTTTATACTTTCTTTTTCAGAGTACTTACATTTTAATTATGTATTGATATATAAATAAAGTTTAAACAAATTTGGAAAAAAAGTTTTTTATACATTTTTTTTACCTACCCTGCCTTTAATGACAGTAGAATAATATTTGTGAATTCTGTCAGGTTACCATTGGGATAGTTTACCTCATATAGGCTACTGTGAGAGGAAGTTTTTGGGAAAGGAATTTTGTCACAAAATAATAATTTCAATGTAAATGGATGTTTCTTTTGGGCCATTTAATGCTTTGAATATTTTTTTTTTGAAGCTGGTGAGTTGGATTGAGTTTCCTCTTTGAAGTGAGGGCTTATCGATCCGTTTCCTCAATTATTAGTAGTTAACGTTATACAGCTGGCCATAATTCAGTCCGGTGCTCACACAAAGAACAGCACTTTACTGTGGAGAAGAGCAGGAGGACATCCAAAATACTATAATTGCTCACTGTCTGTTATTGCATTTACAAAATTATAATGTGGGGAAATTTAGTAAAGCACAAATCTCCTATGATAAATCTGCTTAGTCTGTAAACCTTTCATACTTTTGTAAGTGATTAATTTACAGTATTCTGTAATATTATGTCAGAAATGTTGTTGGGTCATTCTTTTAAACATGTGTCTTATCCAATCTGATGGTGAGATTATCTTTGAAGTATAATTTTTGTAAGGTTTTAAAGGGGTTCTATTATGCTTTTCCACTTTTTCAACTTAAGTTAGTCTGTAATGCTGTTTAAGAATAAAAAAAGATCTGCAAAGTTACAAAGCTCAAAGTCCACTTCAGAAGGAGATAATATAATGAAGATAATGTACACTTGGTGTAGAATTTCACAATGCTATCTCACAAATAATTCTTACATATTTTATTAGGTGGCAAATAAGTAAGAATTTGTACAACTTCATTCGTATGATTTTGTTTGATTTCTGTAAGGAGTAGGTTTAGGGGTGGTCATTCGCATGATTTCCTATGAATTTGGCACCTCGTAAAATACAATGAAAAAAATATACTACATTTGTTAATGTAACATTACATTGTTGCAAAAATTTATTTTAGCTACATTTAAAAAAATTAAAACCTGTTGAAAGTTAGTCAAATAAATGTATTTTAATGAAGCTAAAATAAATTGATTGCAACCACTTACCTTAAAAAAAATTGTAAATTCAATTAATCATTTTTTTTTTCAGTGTACGTAAGTTTTTTCACAAAACGTACAAATTCATACTAGTGAGGTCGATTGAATTCATGTGAATCAGCCACCTAGTAAAATATGTACGAATTGCCATGAAATCAGATTGGAATTGCTTTCAACAATTAAACAATTTTCCCTCAGAAATTGCAGGTACATTTCATAAATAATAACAAAGAAGTGGCAAGTGAAGTAACACATTGAATATAAAATTAAATTTTTAAGTACAAAAGACCCTGACAAACAAAACAACAGTTTGGTAATGGTAAAACAATATACTGTAGACTTTTTAGTTTTTTTAAGTCACATTATGAAAGATTTTTTTTTTTTTTAATTTATTTGTAATACTATGTCCTGTAAAAAATACAAAGTTTTTTTTTTGGGGGGGGGGGGGGGTGCTTGTCTCTTTATACTTTTTCTTTTAAACATTATACTTTATAATGTGCTTTTTTGGCCAGTTTGGCCTTTACCTCACTGCCTTGGAATAATAAAAGGCCAAAAAAAACTTTTTAGGCTTGAATCAGACTTTTGTGCTCAAAGACGTGTCTAAGCTTTGTGTGTGGGCATCTGTGAGTGTTTGGAAATGAAAAGCCACCCACACGTCATCCTGAAAGTCATACATTTCAACAGTGAATGACTACATGAAGATTTTGCATTTTATTGTTGTGTTTTATTGTTCTGTGGCTCTTACAAGCAACTGGGACATATAATCTGGGATTGTGCTGGTTTGTGTCTGACTGCTTTAGTGTGTGTTTTGCAGGGTTCTCGAGTGTGGGTGAATCATAAAGATCAGCTGGTCCCGTCTACAGTGAACTCCTTTGGAGATGGAACCATGGTGCTCACCACTGACTACGGGGAGGTAAGATTCACAGACTCACAGAACCAAACACACAGATGTTGACCTTTGTAGCTGAATGGGTGTTGTGTGAGTCAGAGATTACGCTGGGTTGGTATTGTGCTCTGAATGTCATAATAACAGGGCTGAGGAGCTGTGTGTGTGTGTGTGTGTGTGTGTGTGCATATGCATATTTATTTGTGTATGTCTGCCATTTGCATTTCTGAGGCTGAATTAATACATTCACCCTCCCATAACTGACCATGTGAAAGAGACTATATCATATAACCAACCATAATGCACTCCTCCATTCTACATGAGCTTTTGGCCAGTTCTGGTGCAATGTTTTATATGCAAATAAATAATCACAGAATAATCACATGATCAAAAGAGAGACAGAGTAGAAGAGACAGAACACTCTTCTTTTAGTGCAGAGATGTCCACTAATATTTTACTGTCATGGTAACAGGGTGCCCTGCAGCTGGAGAAAATTTTACTAGACCTTTTTGTACGATACCCAACGAGCTAGTTCTTAAAATCTTCTGGTATAACTGGGCATGCAACAATTTCAAAAAGAGACTGAAAAATACCAGTAAGCCATTATAAGAAAATGGTTTTGCTTTTGCATTAGCTTCCTGCAATTAGAACATGCTAAGTTAAGTAAAACTAAAATTAGATAGATGTATATTTGATCTTTCTCTAAATATCAAATCCATGAAATCTGATGGTAAAAGTAATTATCAACTGAATTTTCTATATATAGATTTACTATATAGCATATCTCAACCACTTGATTGCTTGAATGCTACTATGAGGCATGAAGACATAAAGATATTATACACATTAAGATTTATTGTGAATATGCTTTGAAAAACAATGTGTGTTGTCAAAAGTGCTAAGCAAATGAATTTAACTTGACAATTTGATTTAAATCTACTTCAGTTACCTCCTTGGCCTACAGCTACCAAACAAAGAATACAGTGTTAAATTTCTGTTATTGTCACATTTACACAGGATTGCAAGTTAGTCCAGTTAAAGCTTTAATTTGCACTGAACACTGAAGAAAGACCTCTTAGGCTCTGTGCATAGTTTATAATAGTTATAATATGTGCATCATCCTGTCATCTCAATATAGAAAAATAAAATTAGCAGCTCCTCTTTGTCAAAGTACAGTTAAGCTGCCAAGAATTGCATCAGGGACTGAAAGCAGTAGCCATCTTTTGAGATGGTCTCAGTTCAGCACTCTTTAAAAGTGATCTTAGTTTGTTGAATAAATACATCAAAATTAATGCAAAACACTCTCAAACAGTCAATTGTTTGATAGCTGTTTTGCCGTTCTCATGACTATGAGCAGATGATGTGGGAGCCTTAATATATTTCCTTTATAAGTGGCTTTCGTTTTATTCTCCGTATGTGGCACTGTTCCAAAATTTTAAAATGGAAAATAAAGATTATATTATCTCATGTAAAATACACCTCAGAGAGATTTAATTCGTTTCTACAGTAAATACCTTTTGTCAGTGTTATGGAGTCTGTGCACAAACTGTGTCTTTCACATTTCTATACAGTTCAGTGATCAGAACTGCCTCTGTTTTAAGGTTTAATTGTAATCAAATGGTTGTATTAGCAGTTAAACTCCCACACAAGCACTCACGGTGCTGATAGAGGTAAGTAGTTTGTGATAGCTGTGGGTGTTGGAGCTGGCAGAGCTGTGATGTCAGGCTAATAATAACAGCTGTGCTAGCCTGGATTCTGCTCAGAAAGGGAGACTGCACAGCAGGGAAGGGTTATCTGTAGGGCTGTAGTACTCGAGTCCGGTCTTGGACTCGAGTCTGGACTCCAGACATTTTTCTGTAGTCTCGGACTTGTCTCGGACTCGTTGCATTTGCACTCGGACTTGTCTCGGACTTTGCCATTGGACTCGCCAAGTCTTCTAGTTGGTCTCGACTGAGTCCAGCAAAAAAATAAAATAAAAAATTTCTCCTTCAAAACAAAACCACATTTGCATGTCGCGACTGAAAACGTGTGGAAAACGCTAGGCGCGCCGCTCTCCTTATTTCTAAAGCACTCTATAATCTGCGCTTGCGCTCCAGTGGCGTCTGCTGTTGCTGGGCAACCATAACCCGCTCTCCATGAAGACACAGAAATTTCAGCAAAAAATAATTGGATTTCCAGCACTAAAAATCCCTTGTAGTAGCTCTGCTAATAGATTCATTTAAAAAATGGCTATCCTTGTACAGCTATGATCAGCTGTTTCTCCATCTTGGCTTAGCTTTCAGTATTGTTCCGGGAAAGGATGTGCATGTTGCATGACCAGCGGTGCACTTACTGTGACCTGAAAAGTTTAGATGTTTCTGATTTAATTTTCTACCTGTTAGATTGTGTTTTATTTACGCCTACACCTAGATAGCCTTAAACGTACCCTTTACAATAATGAAATACTAATTATTGTTGTACAGTATAGGGGTTGCAAGACTACTGATTTCTACTAGTAGATTTTTTTAATAAAAAATGCTTGGGAGTTACTCGACTACTCATGGTTCATGCTATTGTAAATGAAAACACATTAAATAGTTTTTTTTAATCAATAAACGCGTATTAATGTATAGCCTTATGCAACAATTACAAATGTACATTTTAAAAACTTTTAAATTATGACATTACATATTTAAATTTTCATGTAACAGCCAGTATTTGTATCTGTAACAATCACAAAATTTTTCCTATCTGCATTCGGATACAACATCGTACAGTTACTTGATAAGACCGTTATGACTTTTTATATTTTTTCGTAGTTATCACTGAACAAGTATGTCGTGTTAAACTAAAATAATTATTAATTTAATTATTAATTGAACACGATTGAATCAATTCAATGCGCACATTTTCATTACGCAGAACACTTTGAGTGAGTCTTAATGTTAATGAACTTCACTAAACAGATGTGTGTGTGCCGCGCAAACCAGCAAAAGGTAAAGATGCAAACATGTAGGACAAGTAGACAATGTATCCGTATCTAAGCTGATTATTAGCCTACTCTTGAGAGAGAACTGATTTGGTTTTTGAGAGACGCGCAACGCTGCTGTTTGATTGGTGAGCGTGCTGTGCTTATTCCATTCATTCGTATCATATCGTAGCCTAAGCTTTAAATCATTGCCTTTTAAATATATACAAATACTATAACGTGTATGTATTATTATAGATAAAATTACTCTTGCAACGCTCTGATTTCTGAGAGATGCACAGAGGCGACAACAATGCGGTGTTTGATTTGAGCTCTTTTCACTCATAAAGTTTACATTAATTCACTTCTGGCGCTGATCCCCTTTCTCAACTGTTATCTAGCAAACACCAGACTGTGTCAGCTTCAGCCGAGTTTTTTAAGCCATTATCCTTGCCATTCCGTATAAGGTATTCGGCTTCAGGAACAACCCTAATTATTACATTACATATTTAATTTTTACATGCAACATAGATAAGGTCATAGAAAGTAACAGCTCCACGCAATATTGTAATTCTAAAATGTACGTCGTACTTGCAAACACTTTGTATGAATTATGGTTAAAGGGGCTGTAAGTAGGAATTACTCCCATCTAGTGGTGAAATTGTATTTTGCATTCAATCTAATTTTACTCTCCATCGCCTCGCTTTTTCAAATGCGCGTTGCATCTACGGTAGGCGATATGTACCAAAAAGCTTTGACAGGATGTCTTCTAATAGCACTTCGTTTTGGCGACGATGTTTTCTTCTCCTGTGGCGCGGCATATGTATGGTCCATAATAAGAATGCAATCCAGACTTTTAAACTTGCCGGTGCAGTTTCAAGCGCCTCTCACTGCTCTGCACCTGCGTTTCTGGCTCTGACCGAAAACGCGTTGGCTTAGTACTTTTTGTCCCTCTCTGCTATTATAGTTTTGCAAGATGGCGGAACTACATGGAAGCCTCCGTCGACCTACCCGTCCCATGTATATAAAGATAATAAATTCTTCATTTACGAGGATTAGTTTAAACATTGGCATAGGTATTTGTACACCATTGAGGGCATATTTATGAATAAAAATATTGATTTTAGATAATAAAATACCTAAAAAGTTACTTATTGTCCCTTTAATGCATGCTGGAGTAGTTGATTGTTTCCAACAGCGCCGAGTAGTCTATGCAAGCCCTAGCACAGTATGACAAAAATTTCACTGTATTTATGTGCGCATGCCCAGTAGAGCCAAACGTATCCCTTCAAGCCTTGCTGCACGCATTTGTCATATCCCGAACTTTGCGTGTGTCTGTGCACTGTGCCAAGGCATAAGTCATATACATTTTTGACCACAGACATAATGTCAGCAAAAGCAGCATTATTAAGTAAATAAATTGAAAATAAAGTACATAAAAATAATTTGACCTTACAGCTCCAAACTCAGTGTCCTTTATAGTTAAGCTCCCAGGGTCAGACTGGGAGTAAACCAGTACTCATTACCAGGGCCCCAAAGGAAGAGAGGGCCCTTGAAAAGTATGAATCTGAAATATATTTTATTTTACCTGGATATTTTCATGGGTTGGGGGCATGGGAGCCCATCAGGACTGCCCATGCATAGGGCCCGGGATCTTGTGTAATGCCCCTGTTAGCTTTAACCCTAATTATACACACTTGATACAGCTAATCAAGCTCTTAGACACACTAATCTTCCAGGTATGTTAAGGCCAGTTGAAGCTAAACCTTTCAGGACATTGGCCATCCAGGATCTAGTTTGGAGACCCCTGTACTACAGAGTTGTTACTTTGCACATGCTTTTTGATCATTACAAATAATAATGTAAAACGATTTTCTTAGAATAGGAGATATGCTGTCTCTCGCATCACAAACATTATCAGTAGTTGTATGTGGTCTTGAAGAAGACAATTTTTTCTTTTATTTGGACTCGGTCTTGACTTGGACTCGAAACTTTTGGACTTGGACTTGACTTGGACTCGAAGCTCTTTGGACTCGGTCTTGACTCGGTCTCGACTAGTCCTGGACTTGGACTTGACTTGGACTTGACTTGGACTTGACAAAGCTGGACTTGACTACAGCTCTAGTTATCTGTATGTACAGATGCATATAGGAAGCCTGTTTGCATTTGTGTTTTTGTGCTGGTGCATATGTTATGTTAATTCATGTGCATGCGTAGTAGGGATGGGCAACATGGAAAGAATATCCTATTACAGCTTTTATTCAGGCAAGACCATGATCTTCAATTTCCTCACCATTCTTTTTCATGTTGGTTTTTAGACTATTCTGCAATACTAAGCAGTATAGGAAACACATTTCCGTATTTAAAAACATGGTCATACACGGAAACAAAACATGAAAGAAAAAAGAATGAAAGACCACTGGGTTGATAAGACTAGTGGTGGACTCTGTTGAAGTCCTATATCTGTCATCTAGAATGAGTCTTAAATGTGACTCTGTCGTTAAAATAAGGTTGTTCTGATGGAGATGGAGATGCAAATGCAAACAGACATTAAGGATAGAGTCAGTTGACTAATAGTTATATTTACTGATTTATGATTATCATTTTTTTATGATTCCCAGCATCTTTGTAAATCCCTAAAGGGGAATTCGCACTTGATATTGCAGCTACAAAATGGAATTTAATTTTAGTGAGGTTTGAACTGACATGTCGCTGTTGGCAATGCAACAGATTTGATCAAAGTGCTTGATTAACTTTATGCAAATTGGCAGTGATGATGTCTGCTAATGTCATTAGATTATGTGATCTGCTGCAGTCAATGCTGCATTTGAGATTGCATTGATTTAATGGTTAATACTTTCTCCAATACCAGTATAGTATACAGACACAATGAAGTGATTTGTTAACGGATTTCACTAAATTGACACAATTGACACAAATTTCTGCTTGATATATTAACATTAACTTTTAACAAGTTTGGGACAGAACTACTGTTTGACCAACCAATGGCAAATGGAGGGTGTGTGGTAAAAAAAATATATTTTTGCAATTACATTTTGTTTGATAATGCTAGTTGTGCAAAAGAAACATGCTGTTTCAAACATGTATGCATTTCTTTATTCTGTAGAACACAGGGGGGGGGGGTCCATTCTTTGAAAGTCAGTAGGTTCAATGACTTTCATTATATAGGCATAAACAGTTGTAATTTTCTTCAGAATATCTTCTTTTGTGTTTCACAGAAATGAATAAGTGATATTTTTCCCACCAATTATTTGAAATGGGCATCTAAATGAACAGAATCTCTAAAATGATTAAGACTTTCCAGTTCTACAGTTGAATCCAAGGCAGGTTCCAAAAAAATAAAATAAAAAAAATCTCCTTTAGGTTTTGTGTAAGACTGCATTTCCCCAATATTTCCTGTATGCTGGTAACCTTGATGTTTCATGCCCTGAACACCAGAGAGCTTGTGCTGACATGAGAATATTCAGTAGCATTCTCTGCAGTAGTTCAAACCCTCCTCCATAAATCAATACACCTATCCAGCCTTCTGTTAGGTCTCAGGCAGCCTTTCCAGGAAACTCCAGCAGGCTCCATAATGTCATCCTGGAGGTCTTCTCACCCATTGTTTTGGCCCTAAAGTCTTCGTCCAAAAGGGTAGAAAAATAGTTTTGCATGTGTGGGGTATGTGTTTTGAAATGTCAGCCCTGTTGGAGAATGCTGAATTTTTTATGTAGATTTTAAGGCATGGTAAAGTACAGGGCTCAGTGCAAACTGACATCTCTCTCTCTTTACCTCACTTTATTTCTCTCTCTCTCTCTCTCTCTCTCTCTCTCTCTCTCTTGTTTCTGATTTCGTTAATATTTTAGTTAAGAATGGAAGTGACCCCATTCCTGCAGTGGTTCTGACCGAGTTACTGGGACTGTATGTGTGCTATGCCTGCATGCTTGTGTGGATTGTACATGTGAATTGAAACATTTTTAAATATGTTCAAGAAAACACAACTAAGATATACAAATGTAACCAAGATCAAAATTTAACGATATGCAACCTGCTACGTTTTTGCAACATTATGAAAACATAAAAAAATGTTGCATAAAAACAAACGCAATAAAAAACCTTCCATAATGAAAAGCATATTAAAGGAATATTTCCCTCCAAAATTAACATTTGCTGAAAACATTCAGGCCATCCAAGATGCAAATGAGTTTGGAGAGCATTACATCACTTGCTCACATGTATGCGGATAAAAACATCATAGTTGATAAAAACATCATAGTAACATAACACACAACTTCAATTCACACAACTCCAATCCCTCAGTTAACATTTTGTTAAGTAAAAAGCTGTGTTTTAAGCAAAAATTTGTCCATCCCCTGTTCTCCTCTCACATTATAAACAGTCCTTGACCTGTGCATATCTCTCTCCTGATTCAGACAAATCAACTTTTTCACTGAAGAAACCAATATTATGGATAGAGGACTTACATTTTAGCAAGAAGCAACAGTTTAAAGTTAAAAACATCTTAATGATAACTTTATTACAAACATAGTTTTTCGCTTCACAAAACGTTAGTTGATGGACAGAGTATGGATGGAGATGAGGATGGAGTTGTTTGGATTACTTTGTGGATTTTATAATATTTTTATCAGCTGTTTGGACTCTCATTCTGATGGCACCCATTTACTCCCCACAGAGGATTCATTGGTGAGCAAGTCATGCAATGTTAAATTTCTCCAAATCTGTTTTGATGAAGAAACCAAGCCATTCACATTTTGAAAGGCTTGAGGGTGTGTATATATTTACAGCAAACTGACATTTTTGGGTGAACTATTCCTTTAAAGGAATAGTGCAAATGTGTTATAATATCTTCTCATGACTTTAAAATGTTTTTGTAATGTAGTTATGCTAGCAGGGTTCTTCTGACTTTGTCACAGGGCTATATTGTGTTGGTATAGTTTGATTCCATCATAGAAGGTTGCATTGTGAGCCTTGACCTTTCAGGTTGAATTTGAGGATGTGGAAAAGGGCACTCATAATGTTAACCTTGTCTTTAAGGTTGAATAAGAATTTAAGTTAACGTGTTTGCATATTTTGTCAGTATACCAGTAATTCTGGTGTCTTTTCCTTTATTTCTCTGTACACTCAAAAATAAAGGTGCTTAAAAGGTTCTTTACAGTGATGGCATAGAAGAACCATTTTTAGTTCCACAAAGAACCATTCAGTCAAAGGATCTTTAAAGAACCATCTCTTTCTTACCTTTTTATAATCTGAAGAACTTTCTTTTGATCCAAAGAACCTTTTGTGAACAGAAAGATTCTTCAGAAGTTAAAGGTTCTTAATGGAAGCATTTACACATAAAGCATTTAGCATTTTAAAGGGATAGTTCACCAAAAAATGAAACTTCTGCTATTAATTACGCACTCTCATGTCATCCCAAACATGTAAGACCTTTTTTCATCTTTGGAACATAAATTAAGACAATTTTGATGCGTTCTGAGAGCTCTCTGACTCCCGTAGACAGCAAGGGTCCTTACATGATCAGGTCTCAGAAACGTAGCAAGGAGATCGTTAAAAGAATCCATGTGACATCAGTGGTTCAACCATCATTTTCCAATGCTACAACAATACTTTTTGTGCGCAAAGAAAACAAAAAATAACAACTTTATTCAACAATTTGTCTCCTCCATGTCACCCTATAGCGCCATTTTGGAGAGTATCACATACGTAAGAGAGCTCTCAGAATTCATCAAAAATATCTTAATTTGAGTTCTGAAGACGAATGAAGATGACATGAGGGTGAGTAATTAATGACAGAATTTTCACTTTTGGATGAACCATCCCTTTAAAAGTGTATCAGCTGGAAAAACTGTATGTGTTTTTTTGTTTTGGTGGGTGTGTATTTGTGTGTGTGCCCTCCAGAGCATTGGTCAGTGAGTGAGTATCTACTTCCTACTATTCACGCAGAGGGGAGCTTTCTGCTTCAGTGCGCATGTGTCACCTAAAGCATTCACAGGTTTGTTATAGGATTTAAGAACTCTGAGGCACAAAAATAGACTGTGACCTAAATTTGAGAAGTTAACTATAAGAGTTCACATGCAACTCTGAGCTACAGCACTCGAAGGTGTCTAACTCACCCCCTCCTGAGATGGCCTTTCTTTGTGTGGTTTTGTATGTGAGAGCTATTTGGAATTAATTTTACACTGAGAAACATCAGTGGACGAAAAAGCCTAATGAAATTAAATATGTTGTTTTTATTGCATTTACTGGCATACATAGAAAAAAGTTCAAAAGTTTTTTCTTTCTTTCAAAAGACATAATTATATTCGGCAAGGATACAATAAATTGATCACATATAACAGTAAAAATATTTAGTATAATATATGGATTTATTTCCAATAATGTTATTTTAAACTTATCATCGTTTACTTTTTCCCATGGTTTCCACAAAAATATTTAGGAGCACAACCCGATTTTGTTAAGAAATGTTTATTGAGTTAGCATATTAGAATAATTTCTGAAGAATCATGTGACACTGATGACTGAAGTAATGATGCTGAAAATTCAGCTTTGCCATCACAGAAAAAAAAAAAATATTTTGAAATAAATTAAAATAGAAACATTTGTCTGTAAATTGTAATAATATTACACAATATTACTGTTTTACTGTATTTTGTTCAAATAAATGTAATATTAGTATACACATTAGAACAGGGGTGTCCAGACTCGTTCCTGGAGGGCCACTTTCCTGCAGAATTTTGCTCCAACCAGCTCAAATACCTGCCAGGAAGTTTCTAGTATGCCTAGACCTTGATTACCTGGTTCAGATGTGTTTAATTAGGATTGGAGCTAAACTCTGCAGGACAGTGGCACTACAGGATTGAGTTCGGAAACCCCTGCTTTAGAGACTTTTGAACAGTTGTTTAATTATTTGCATTGAAAAGGCTGGCATTTAAATAATTCAGTTGCAAAACATTATTGTGACAAATGAAAGCATTAAAAATAACTTTTAATATTCTTGTCTTTATTTCCATATCACTGAACAACACAAGCCTATCACTGGCCTACAGTCTCCAGCAGTTCAAATGGTCATCAGTCTGTCTGAGGTGAACTTAGGGGTCATTCACACAGGTCACTTTTATTATATCATTTTTGGTCTGTGTTCACAGGCAGACAGATGTCTTTAACCATTAAGTTACATCTCACTGTTTTTCAGTGTCTCACTCCATGTGGGCCTTGTTTTAAATTCAAATTTAAACCACTACATTCTGTTGCGCTTCTGTTACTGTTTAGGTGCAAATGTAGGTCACTGGTGCGTATAGTCTCTCTCTCCCATGCTTTTTTGCAGCTTTCATCTGAATCATGCAAAACAGCTTCAAACATCAAACAGATTTGCAGGAATATCCATGCACTGAGTGGAGAGAGATGGAGTGGCTGTGTGTTTGTGTGCATGTGTGAGTGGGTGGGTGGAGAAAATGGAGCATGAAGACTTCCTCATCTCCTCTTTTCACTGTCTAAACTTACAATCATCACAGACTCACAACCAAACACACATTTCCATAGCTATCTAAATGGGGACATTACATAAATAGTTTTTACAGTAAATACATTAACCTAACCTTAACTAAAAACGTTGTGCAATTTTTTCAGTCTACAATTGAGGATGACCTGAAAAGGAGGTTTTAGGAGATTTGGTCAGGTTTAGTTTGCTTCTGGGTGCAATTTTGTCCCTTAAAAGATGTCAGTCCACACACACAGTGGCAGACTGGCCATCGGGAACACCGGGACATTTCCCGGTGGCCTGACGGTCATTCTGGCCTGCCGGCTGCTGCTGTGCAGTCAATCAGGCTGACGTGCAATAGGCTGTTATGCAACTGCAAATTAATTGAAGGTTTTATGAATCTACGAATCAGGCGATCACGGAGTGAAAATGACACCACCACATGACCAAACATCCAGAGGCAGGCTTTATCTTAGAAAATTGCGCAAAAAATATAGCCATAAACGCAAAGGAGGAGCAGAGAGGGAATGGAGGGAACGTATAAAAAGGAGAAAAGCCCTGTCCACAGACGCAGCAAATTGCTGCAAAATGCTAGCCATGTTCGCCAGTAAGGGAGCAGGTCGGTCAGAATTACATTTATATTTAGTAGGGATGGGACGGTTTACTAAAAAAAAAGAACCGTTCAGTTTGTCAACTTAAATCTGACAAAGCATCTGTAATATGGTTTACTATAAATAACACGTAAAACAAATAGGGTTCAAATAATATTTCTGCTGATGGAAGCGCATTCTGGATTCCCAGACATTACAACAGCGATGAAAAAAAAAAAAAAAACCTGGACAAATCATTCACTCTTGTTCAATACTAATACGAACACTGTATCAGTGCATTCTTTTAAAGTGACAGTCTTTATATTAATCGAACAGCAACAACAACAAAAATCACTCACTGCTCTTGATTAAAAAGCTTTTTAACTTTAAAAAGAATAATCTTTAATTTATAGTCCAAAATGCAATGCTGTTTTACATTTGATTACTTTATTTAATTTCTGTACCTAAAAACTAATGCAAGACCTACCTAAAAAAAACCCTTAAAGTCAGTTTATTTTATTTGTATCTTTACTCTATTGTATTTATTTGTGCTGTTGCTTGTAGTTAGAATATTCTTAATAATATGATAATATATATATTTTTTTAAAGTATAGTTTTTCCATAAACATAGCACATACAACGATACTGAAACCGTGACTCTAAAACCGTGAAACAAACCGAACTGTGAAAAAGTTGAACTGAAACAACTGAAAGAGCCAAAGAGTTTAGCAGTCTGGTGGACACATGAATTGGGTGGTGGTGACTGCAGCAGCAGAGGTGGCCTGGAGTGGAGTCAAATTCCCGGCACTGCACACACATAGAACAAATCTGAGATGTGTCCAATCCCATTAAGTTATAAATATGTTATTTCTGAATGTTGTGTGAACTTTCAAAATGTTTTTCTTGGTTATGCAAACTTGAAACATTCCATTTGATAATTTTGCACACATTATATACAATCTAAAACAAGTAGTAACATTTATAAAAAGGTAAATGTCCAACTATAACATTTCTGGGGGAGTTCCAAAACAATCTATAAATAATGTTTTTGCGCTAATGTTTTGAGAACATCATTTAAGACCAAATTATCAAAGAGAACATTATTAAAAACTACAATTTGAACAAATATTCCATTATTTTTTCTAGAACCTTTGTTCCTTTGCCAGAACATTAGCCAAAATTCTGAGTATGTTCCCTGTTAGCTGTGTATAGTCATGTATGACAATTACTGTAATGCTACAAAAAACATACCATGAAAGTATAATAAAAGTACTGAGTAGTAGACTTTTACAGTAGCTTCAGTAGCTTTGACTGAATGTTAGAAGTGTCCCTCAAATGTTATTTAAATAAGCATGTTAGATAAGCATCATGAGCTATAATATAATATATATACAGAGATTTGACAGTATTTTATGTCTGTGCTCTCTCTTCAAAACTTACACTCAAATACACTGAATTTCTGTGTTATTTCATTTGAAATCAGGTTTGTTTCTTTATATTTCTAAATACGGTTTGATTCTGACCAGGATTCTGAAAGGTCAATGTCATTACCGTCAGTAGTACTGATTAGCAGCAACTTGTCTCAGTTCATAAATTTTGACCTTTTCTTCTTCTCTTCAGTCTGTCAATCCCAATTTGTCAGCATGTAACTGAGGCAAACATAATTATCTCTTTGTCTTGCCCTCCAGTCCTGGGATATATGTACATGTGTGTGCACTTAAAAAGATTGTGGCTGACTTAATGGGTTTGAATAGAAACAGTTAATAAATCCATACCTGAAGTAAATGGCACACACACACACACACACACACACACACACACACACACACATTAGTGGCTGTATTGATTTTAAATCTATCAGACTCTCAGCTCTATCTTCATGAACTGGGCTGTGCTCTCTGGTTACCATGGCAACGGGAGACACGAGTGAGGTTTCAGCAGAAATTAAATAGACATAAGGGGAGTGAGAATGTCTCTTCCTTTTGTTCTGTCCAGTCAAATAAAGCAAAGAACCTTTTTTCAAAGTTCATGTAATCTGCATGGACATGTGTAATTTTTGCAGCAGTATCATCACCAAATTGCAAACAAATAATGACTCTTATCAAACAGGTTTCCAGAACACTTTTCTTGCCTGCAGACCCTCATTTTTGAGGAAATCAACATACAAAAAATGCCTTAGTTGTCTCTTGATACTTATTTCACAGGTAAAGAAAGTATCAGCAGATAATAATAATGATAATAATAATTTTAACGATAATCTTTATTTTCTCTAGCACATAAATGTTACGTCTCAAAGCGCTTTACATAAACAAGTAAAGCAACAAAATAAACCATATGAATATTATAAAATAAGCAAGAAGAGACGCATTCAAAACACTTACAAGTAAAATAATATAGAATTAATACCGAAATAATTAAGGAAAAGCTACCCTAAAGAAATTAGTTAAGGCAAGATTAAAAAATCTTTTCCTCTACAATCTATTGTAAAATAAAATATATATTTATTTCATACACTGAGTTATTTCACCAAAAAATTTAAATTTATTTCAGCTGTTGAACACAAGAAGATATTTTGAAGAAAGTTGGTAACCAAACAGTTGACGGTAGCCATTGACATCCATATTATGGAAAACAATACTATGGAATCCAGTGGATATCAATGACATTCATAAGCTGCATATTACACATGCGAAAACATGGTTAATGTTAACTCCTGCATTATTAAAAGTTTCCTTTTTTTGTTTCAATAGGCCACTGTACTCTCTACTTTTCAAGCAGTGCCTGGTGGGTATAAAGGGTAAAGAAAGGCCTCAGCGTGCTGAAACTCTACGGAACAGAAAAGCGGGAATCCTGCTGTCTGACTAATGCATTTTTAAACTGCAGGCATTCCCTTAAAATGTCCCAGGACAGATCCTCTCCCTTTTGTGATATACTACTCATGCATCTATGTATCAGCATGCTGGTGCATGTGGAAGCTGTGTTATTTTGTTAAGGCCACTCTGTCTGTTTCTGTCTTTCAGGCAGTGTACCTGCAGCAGATGGAGGTGAACAGGGAGAAGGTGTCCCCCATGCACCAGAGCAGCATTGATGGAGTGGAGGACATGTCCACACTGGCAGAGCTCCATGAGGCCGCCATCATGCACAACCTTCATCAGAGATACCAGAAAGACAACATCTATGTAAGAATCTCAGAGACATGTGACTGCACAAAGGTCCTTGGGACCTTATCAGGGTTATTATTGTATTTAACTTTGCTACAAATGTCTACAGGCTTGTTCTGTCCCCTTATAAACAGTTAACACACCTTAGCTATTTTAATCTAAACCACAGTGAAGTTCCCTATAATGTTATTGTTAAGCCATATGGTATTTTTCTGCTTTTGTCTGTCTACTCACCAAAAGTCTCCTCACTTGTCAGACGCCAAAATTGTATGATCAGCTAAAAAGTGAGCTGAACATTCCTTCTGAATTTTAATAGTGTCATACATCAGAGGTCAAGTTGATCAAATAGATTTAAACTTAATTTAAATAAGCACAGGATCACTTCCAACCGATGAGTTACTAGGCCAGCTAAACTTTTCACTTCACCACAGATTGTTTTTATTTGTTGTATAAATAATCATGTCCCGGGTTGCCAGGTTTCCACAACAAAACCCACCTAATTGCTACTCAAAACTGGCCTAATCGTGTTTCGAGGAGGTCCCCCAGTAAAAATTGCGTTCCGGTAAATATAATACATGTTTTTTGGCGAGGTTCCTCTGATAAAACTCACATTACAGAGGCTAAATATTACATTATTGGAGTCGCTTTAACCCGTGGAAACAGTGTTAAAGTAGTTCACTTGGCAACACTGTTCATGTCTACTCTAGCCTTGACAAGATTATTTTAGATGCAATAGTTTGATTCCTTAACTGATTACTAAATTAAAATGACTAAAGCTGAACGAGAAATGTTTGGGATCAGCACAATTTTTGATTCTAAGTACTTTAATACTTTTAGTCAGCAAGGACAAAAACTCAAAAGTAACAGTGTAGAAAGTTTAATGTTACAAAAGATTTCTGTTTCAAATAATTGCTGGTCTTATGCAAATATTAAGCAGCACAACTGTTTTCAGTGTTGATGATAATAATAAGAAATGTTTCTTATTAAAACAAGAAATGTAAGCACCAAGCTTATTAGAATATTCAAATGTTCTCTTTAGGATAATGGGACACTGGAGACTGGAGTATAGTGTTGAAAATTCAGCTTTGCCATCACTGAGACTGAAAGGAAACCATTTGATTAAGGAACTATCCTTCTTCAAGAAAAACATCCAAAACCCAATACATCCCAAACTTGGTTTTCAGACAAAACGAATACTATGTACTGTAAATGATAGCCCAAATGTAAACGTTTCAGCATCTGCTTTTATTTCCATTGTTTAAAGCGAGTTTATCAGCTTAAATACCAATAGAGGATTAAAACTGCGCCTTGCAAGTGCTTAATGGACAGACTTTTCATAATTAGGGAGTAGAATTTATGCTAAAATAGAGCTGGGTTTTATTGAACAAGTGAATTGCAAAATCCACAATCTGACTATTAACCATTTGTTTTAAAATTAAACTTGCAATAAGGCTCGTATGTTGGTAATTCAACTCACTTTTATCATTCATACAGTATATACTGTATGTTTAACACACTGTAACAGCATCTGTGTGTGTAAGAGATACAAAGCAAAAAATCAGGCCCACAGGATATTTTTCAATAAATGTGTGCCACTATAGGGCTTACCGATGATGTTGACACAGAGAAGGGTCATGTGATCGGGTGGCGAGTGCATGCTGGAACCTAATGGGTCTAAACAGAGCCATACATCCCAGACTGCTGGTTTAGAGTTGTAGTCTGGAGAGAATAATTTGACTCACTGTCGGCATTATGATCCAAACATTCCAGCTTGACCTTTGCAGAATCCATAGAAAGAGACTTTAAAGCCAGTAAATCCTTCTTTGTAAGGATTGACTGGGACAGAGACAAGCATACTGGAAGTTTTCAGCATGATTACACAGCTTTTATATGGCAGATTCTTTTTAATCTTCCATCATACTGGTTTCAACTAACCCAGAGTTATGGATAAAGTGAAAAACGTAACTGAGGATAGAAGCTTAAAAATATATTATTAAAAAAAAGATGTATTATGTGGTGTTATATTATATGATTATATTATTTTCAATTTGAGAATTTAAAGGGATAGTCCACCCAAAATAAAAATGCTGTCATCGTGATCATCATGATGCCGATCGTGATCGGAGCAGCCCTAATATATATATATATATATATATATATATATATATATATGCAGAGAAATGCATACAGGCTTGTAATGACACAAGGGTCAGTAAATTATGACAGCATTTTCCTTTTTGGGTGGAGTATACCTTTAAGAGGCTTTTTTTTTAGGTCTCTTAATGTATTTTTGATGCCTATATCCTAAAGGTGTTCTAATCTTTCAGAAAAACTTTAAGCAATTTCCAGCATTATGACCAGACCAAATTAAAAAAACTATTTGAATCAACTTATGTCTGTCATTCAGTAGACACTATATCATACAAAATAAAATATAGTTTTTTCACACATTATAATATATATATAATTTATTATGGCACTAAATTCTGATAAGATGAGTCATCCTCAAAAAAAATAAAATCATAAATTAAACAACATACCTGTAACCACATCTAACCAAACATCAGTTTAAATCTTTACAAATAAAGCTACACTACTTATTACTAGCAACAGTTGTGAACATGACCTGCCCAGTTTAGTTTACTGCAGGGGGACAAAAACATCCCACAGTCATCTACACCCAAAACACATCATGCAATCTAAACCAATTTCAGAGTATAGTCCAATAACCTGCTGGAACAAGTCAGATAATAGCTGTATGGTTGTTTATCTTGGTATATTTCTGCTGGTTATGAAATGGGAGACGCGGCATGATAAATCAGTCTAGTTCTCATATGCAATACAGGAAATTATGTATGGATGTTTCTATGATTAGCAAAGGTCAGTGTAATGCTTTTTATTAGTAGAGCTTGAATAACATTTCCCTATCAGTGTCTGAAAATTGCTTATATAAATTTCCCTGTCATTTGAATAAAAAAATAAAACTGCATGCAAGGCTTCATTTGGCTGCTGTATTGTTGATCTTGCTGTAGACTGCAGATTTGTGTCATGCTCAGTGGAGTGAATGTGAAGGGTCTCTCTTATCCCATCTTGGCAAATGGATACTGTAATTTAACCTTCCCAGGATGCAATGCAGTGCTAGCATCTGAGGTTGATGACTGATAGCAGTGGTTATCTGATTTATCTGAGACACCAGGACATGGTCGACCTGAATGAGAATGACTCTTCTCTCTTGTGCCCTCTTGGGGCAGTAGCAACAAAATTTTTTTTGTAAGGACGAAACTGACACAATTTCAGATCCGCAGATAATGTACTTTTTTTATTTTTATTTATGTAGTGTCCATAATGTTGTGTCTAGATGTGTTTGGCACCTCTCCAGGAATCTAGTAATGTCTCAATTTAATCTCATCACTGCTGTTGCTAAGATCAGTAAATCATATTACTGCCAGTCAGCATGGGTGTTGTTAGCCACAGTATATGAAAATTGCAATCACACACCCACACATAAACACATGAATAAAACCAGCATCTACTAATGCAGTCAATATTAAATGAGATGGATTTATGTTGTCACAGTGCTCATAGATAAGGACAAACATCATCCACAATCCTCTCACGACCCACTGGCACAACCAGCTGTGAAATATGACCGGATCACATACCAATTATTGAACTTCCTTTGAAATCTCCCTTTATCTGTGGGTATAAATTAAAATATACACTGATCACAAATGTGTGTACTTTTGTTTCAATATGCTGGTTTTATTGTTTTACTATTCACTCAATACCCCTTAACTTACAGCCATGTTTTCTCTATCTCTCAGACTAACATAGGTTCTATCCTGGCAGCCGTGAATCCTTATAAGCAGATCAGAGGGCTGTATGATCTCTCTGCAGTGGAGCTGTACAGTCAGCATCATTTGGGCGAGCTGCCACCACACATCTTTGCTATTGCCAATGAGTGCTATCGCTGTTTATGGAAGAGACATGATAGCCAATGTGTGCTGATCAGGTAATATAAGACCTCCAAACACTTTATTTGATCTTGATAAGCAGACAAACTTGCAGAACATGAAATACAGGGAATAGGAGATTTTCAGTAAAATGTGATCATAAAATGCTTAAAGTTGTGATTGTGTATTATTCATTGGCTGGAATAAGTGATTAAATATGAATAAAAAGTGAATAAAAATTAGTGATTTTTTTGTATAAATTTAATCTTGTTTGAAAGCATATAGGTAATGTGAAGAAGCTTTGGAATGCTTTTGGTTTTACTCACCATTGTTAGATATTCTCTATTTTACTAATCTCATTTTTGTTAAACCTAAAGACTGAGTTTGAGCAGTTTTGGCTTTAGACCTTTGCCACAACTGCGATCAGATTTCACAGCATTGCAAATTCAATCAGGGTAACACAATTGTCATTGAAGGTCACAAATTAATGTGTGCATGTGTGTTTACCAGTGGGGAAAGTGGAGCTGGGAAAACAGAGAGCACCAAACTACTGCTACAGTTCCTGTCTGTCATGAGCCAAAACTCTGCCGGCACGCCCCCTACAGAGAAGAGCACACGCGTGGAGCAAGCCATCGTACAGAGCAGGTAAAACACATTCCTACACACACACACACAGCCTAAGCATTTTCATGTGAACATACAAATCCATGTTTTTTTTTTATGCAGCCCCATTATGGAAGCGTTTGGAAATGCCAAAACAGTCTACAACAACAACTCCAGTCGCTTTGGGAAATTCATTCAGCTTAATTTCTCTCAAAGCGGGAACATCCAGGGAGGATGCATCGTTGACTGTATCCTTCTCAGAGCACACATGCTTTAATACATAGTTTTGCATGTTTCTGCATTTCCCTTAATTTTTGGCCCATCAGATTTACTTGAAAAGGTAAACCTTTCTGTCTGCTTCTGACTTACCCCTAACTACCAGAAATCAATCTTCTATTAAACTTTTAACCGTTCACAGTATAATACAGGTCATTGTTCTGTTCATACAATTTGGCATTGGATATCTTGTCAAAGGCAGAATCACTCCGCCATTTTGCAGGGAAAGAGTGTCTGGCAAAGTGAGATTCTCGCCCACTCAGCATCTGTGATCTGATCTGTGTTCCAGAATCGAGTGGTAAGGCAGAATCCAGGGGAGAGAAACTACCACATATTTTATGCTTTGCTGGCAGGGGCCAGCAAAAGCCAAAAGGGTGAACAATGCGCCTGAGCACACATGCATTTACACACATTCACAAATGCAGATGTGCCATCTTCAGCCAAAATACACTGAATGATTAGATATGTCCATCTCTTTTTAGAGACATATTTTCTGGAAGACTCCGCTGAGTTATTTCACTACCTGAGTCAGTCAGGATGTGTGAAGGACCGCAGTCTTCATGACAAGCAGCATTTTGACGATGTCATGGTACAAATTTTTTTTATATTATTTTGTTGATCTGATAATTAACATTTTTGAGGTGGATAAAAATCTAAGTGTGGCATGATGATTCATGCTCTTTTTCTCTTTTGGTCTCCAGGAGGCTCTGAAGGTCATGGAGTTCACAGAAGAAGAGATCAGAGATATGTTTAAACTGCTGTCTGGAGTTCTGCAGCTTGGTAATGTGGAGTTCATGACAGCAGGGGGCGCTCAGATCACCACCCAACAGGGTGAGAAGCGTCATTCATCACTAATATACAGTAGAGAGACTTTGCTAATATGCAACGCTGATTACATGTAGTCTGGATTACATCATCAGATTCCAAAAATTAAGTACGTTTTAAAATGCTAATAATCAGATTACAGTTACTTTTTTTATGGATTACATATTATTCACACAATGGCAGTAAATTATTCATACTTTGATTCACCCTAGTTTTTTTTTTTTACTTCTGAATGTTCATTTCTAAATGACCACTTATGAACATTAGACTAATAATTATGCAAGTTATTAAACACTGGCAATGGATAGCTGTGAAATACTATGTCTTCATCATATCCATAATAATTTTTTTTTTGTGTATTACTGGAAATCATTTCAAACCTGGAAGACTTGGGCTGTAAAATATTTGCTTGATGTAGCCTTGAGATTTAAATAATTTAGCCACATATTTGTATGTACATGGTTCTCTGATGTCAGTGTACACATTGTCACACATATTTTAATTTGACACATTTATGAATTAAATTCAGAAAAATTCAGAAACTTAGTTTGGGAAACCCTGCTGTAATGTAATGTTTAATGCATTTTATGAAATTGATAATATTGATCTTTTTTTCTTTTTCTTTATCAATATGGTACACAATAATTCCGTTCAAGTTTATGTGATGAATGAGTTAGGTCAAAAGTAATCTAAAAGTAGTCAGATTACATGACCTAATTTGTGTAATCCAGATTGTTACAATATTTGTCATGTACAGTTATTTATAATCAGTAATGAGTTCAGAAAAACCCAGCACTGCTAATATGTGTTTGTTAGTAAGTCTCTTCTCTGTTTTCCTGCAGTTGTCACTAATGTGAGTGAGCTCCTGGGTCTGGACAGTTTTCTGTTGTCGGAGGTTCTAACCCAGCGTTCCATGATCCTCAGAGGAGAAGAGATCTGCTCTCCACTCACAGTGGAACAGGTACAATCACACATTCTTTCTCATGTTGATATACTTTAAAAAACTTAAAAACTTCTCTTTTATCTCCACTTAATAAAAAATTGGCATTTTCTTTTATCATGCTTGATTGACAGGCAATAGATTCCCGAGATTCTGTTGCCATGGCACTTTATTCTCAGTGCTTCTCGTGGATCATCATGCGAATTAATCAGAAGATAAAGGGCAAAGATCATTTCAAGTCTATTGGAATCTTGGACATCTTTGGTTTTGAGAACTTTGAGGTGTGAGGCCACATGGATCACATGTTCATGCACAGACACACATTTTTATTGAGATCTAATCCAAGTGTTTGTTTGTTTGTTCTGAAGGTGAACCGTTTTGAGCAGTTCAGCATTAACTATGCTAATGAGAAACTGCAGGAATATTTCAACAAACACATCTTTTCTCTGGAGCAACTGGAGTACAACAGGTAAAGACTTACAGCCCTGGAGTGCGTGAAAGTTTGTTCTTTTATCACATGTCTATTTTCACATGTGTAATGCATCTCATAAGTGCAAGATCACCTGAACAGTTATTGCATATGCAATTTAAGCATCTAAAAAGATTACTGTTAAGTTTGGACAAGTTGTATGTACTAAAATTGTGTGCTACAGGGAAGGGATTCACTGGGAAGCCATTGACTGGATGGACAATGCAGAATGTCTGGATCTGATTGAGAAGGTATACCAGTTATGGTCAGCTATCAGCAACAGTTCGGTTTAATTAGTCAGACTGCCACATATGTATACATATATTTTATATCCAAAGTTTAGTTATATTATTTACAGTAGTAGATGTTTTCAGCTTTGCATTATGTAGCACTTATTTACTGCTGTGTTTGTGCAGAAACTGGGCATGTTAGCTCTGATTAATGAGGAGAGCCGATTTCCCAAAGGCACTGACTTCACCCTGCTGGAGAAACTGCACGGCAGACACTCTGTGAGTTAAGTTTTATCACACAAAGATATAATACTATTCAGCCAAGCATTTACAATATAACATGAATGAGCTCAGTAAAGACATGAGGTTGTCTTTTTCCACAGACTAATCCCTATTATGTGAAACCCAGACTGGCCGACCATCAGTTTGGGATAAAACACTATGCTGGAGAGGTATATGAAATATCCATCTGTCTGTCTTTATGTCTATTTATCTCCCTGTCTGTGTTTTTTTGTGATATTTTTTCTTTTTTTCTTTTTATAGGTCTTATATGATGTGAGGGGGATTTTAGAGAAGAACAGGGACACGTTTAGAGATGATATACTAAACATGCTGAAGGATAGTAGGTAAGACACAAACACACAAATGCACAAGCTCACACACACACTGAGGCAGTTTTGTGTGAGTTATTATGTGTGTGTGTGTGTGCAGATTGGATTTCATCTATGACCTGTTTGAGCAAGTGAGCAGCAGAAATAATGAGGAGACCTTGAAGATGGGCACAGCGAGAAAAAAGCCCACTGTCAGCTCACAGTTCAGAGTGAGATAAAACTCCTATATCAAGACTTTTATATAATAGATATTTTGTATATATATATTTTTTATTTTATATAAAACTGAACATGCTAAAGTGCGACATGTTAAAATAATCAGGAACTAAGTCACTAGTCATTCAACCCCGTTTTTTGTTGACATTTCGCCTTCAGTCCTTTCTGACTTGTTGCTGATTTAAAACATTTGATTGGTTGTCTTTTCTGTGTCTCAGGACTCTCTTCATGCCCTAATGGCCACTCTCAGTGTATCCAACCCCTTTTTTGTGCGTTGCATCAAACCCAACATGGACAAGGTGAGAGCAGTCAAATCAGCCAATACAAATGCAATTTATATTCCACACATATTATACATTTTAATAATGCTTTTTTTTTTTTTTATCTGAAGACCCCAAACAAGTTCGACCCAGATGTGGTTCTCAATCAACTGCGGTACTCTGGCATGTTGGAGACGGTGAAGATTCGCAGAGCAGGATTCCCTGTCCGACGCAACTTTAAAGACTTCTTCAGCAGGTAGATGTTAAAACGCATACAGGTGTATGAATTTTTTTGGCTCAGGTTTTCTTGCAGACTTTGATTTTGTGGTTGTATACATCAGGTATAAGATTATTCTGAAGGAGAAGGAAAAGGCAACTGTGGCTTCAAATGGAGATGAGAAAAAGAAGAGCACAGATTTGCTCACACTCCACGACAGGACCAAAAAAGCGTGGCAGATTGGGAAGACCAAGGTGAGTGTCCTTCGACCTTTATCGGTTCTCAATTGATAGTTATATAGTGAGGTTATAAAGGTAGATTGTGTATGGGCACTTGTTATGTTTGATTGCACTAACCTGACATAATTTTTGACCCCAAGGTGTTTCTGAAGGAACCTCTAGAACAGAAGCTAGAGAAGCAGAGGGATGAAGTGCGAAGCAAAGCTGGATTGATCATACGAGCCTATCTTCTGAGATATATTGCAAGGTGTGTATATTGCTTGGTTTTTGTACAGATTTACTTAGATTACATTAGGTATGGTTTCCAAAACATTTTCAATACACGACATTTCATTAATGTCATCTGCCTCTTCAAAGCACACATTATCTATATGGTCAAGCTTCAACCCTTTCCTGATGATTTTTTATAATCATCTTGATATCTTCATAGAGTTAATAAAAACTACCGTATTTTCTGGACTATAAGTCGCACTTTTTTTCATAGTTTGGCCGGTCCTGCGACTTATAGTCAGGTGCGACTTATTTATCGAAATTAATTTGACATGAACCAAGAGAAATGGACCAAGAGAAAAACATTACCATCTACAGTCGCGAGAGGGCGCTCTATGCTGCTCTGTGCTCCTGTAGTCTATCACTGAGCAGCATAGAGCGCCCTCTCGCGGCTGTAGACGATGATGTTTTCACTTCTCTTCTTCTTGGTTCTAAATAAATGCGACTTATAGTCTAGTGCGACTTATATATGTTTTTTTCCTCATCATGAATTATTTTTGGACTGATGCGACTTATACTCAGGTGCGACTTATAGTCCGAAAAATACGGTAAACTAAATATAAACTAAATATTTAAATATACACTACCAATCATTTTTTGTGTTTTTGACAGAAGTCTCTTATGCTCACCAAGGCTGCATTTATTTGATAAAAAATATAGTAAAAACAGTAATACTGTAAAATATTGTTACATATTAAAATAACTTTTGTGTTTTAATATATTTAAACATTTATGCCTCTGAGTTTTCGGTTTTCAGCATTACTTGATCCTTCAGAAATGTCTTTAAATGCTTTTTATAAATTAATTTATTCACAAAAATGCATTTAATATCATATTTGTTTTCAATGTGCCTGGCCCTTTACTTATCTCATGGTTGATTTAACCACAAAGTCCTGGGCAGTGCTGCAGAGAGCAAATGTTTTGCTTTCTACTACAGCCAAATAGCAAGGAAATAATGAACGTTTTTCATACTATATATATGTAAGTGCCTATTCTTTACCTGTTAGTGCTCATCTAGACATGACAACAAGTAGTGTCTTAGTGACAGCTTTAAAATACTGATCTCACAGTTACTTATTCTAAGGGAACTTGAACTGTGTACTCACTACAGAAAAAACTTTAAGAAGGCTCTGGACAGCATTCTGACCATCCAGAAGAACTACCGCGCACATTTCTATCGACGTCGCTTTCAACGGAAACGCTCAGCTGCACTTGTTCTCCAGAAACACAGGCGAGGACAAGTGGCAAGAGGAGTCTGCCACAAACTACAAGAAGAGAAGAGGAAGAAAGAGGAGGAGGAAAGGAAAAAGAAAGAAGAGGAGGAGAAGAAAACAGAGGGAGACCATGAAAAGAAAAATGAAGAGGAAAAGGAAGGAGAAAAAGCAGAGGTCAGGGACTTTAACATTCCTTTTAAAAGCTCATAGACCATGCATACTTGTAGTGTATATATTTTAGGGCAAAAATCCCACTTACCTCTTAAAGTCACCGTTATTGAGATTATTGTTTTGGTAAGGGTATTTAAAGTGATCAATATTTTAAAGTTAGTCTTATCTTATTCCAAACTTTGAAACTTTCCATCATGAATATGCAATGTGTATGTTTAGCTAAGCTTTTAAATGCAGGTTTGTCTGATTGATTGTATGCTGATTGATTGTAATTATTGTTGTCACATTGCTTTGTCTTTATTCTGTATGAGCCCATTTCTGTCACATAAGAAAAATGGTTTGGTGAATCATAATTATGAAAAAAAGTCACAATTATGACAACACAAGGTGAAATTATGACATAAAAGTTTAATATTATAATAAAAGTATGAAAATAAATAAAAGTTATTGTGACAAAAGTCATAAGTATGTGATAAAAAGTTGAAATAAAAAATAATAGATATAAAAGATCTAATAAAAGTAAAATATATTTTTGTTATAACTATGACTTTTGATCTAATTTAGATTTTCTTTTTATATTTTGACTTTTAACTCATAATTATGACTTATGCCACATTTGAGAAATGCATTTGTAAACCTAAGTTGTAATCTAAGTTACGGCATAAAATATTTATACAAAAAATGTAAAATTATGATACAAAAAGTCTAAATTATAACACTCTTTATAAGATAAAAAGTCAAAATTCTGAGATTAAAAAGGCATAAGTATCACATAAAAAGATTTTAGCATAATATTGACTTTATATCTAATAATTATAAATATTTAAGATTTTTTAATGTGTAGAAACTAGGTTACCATGCTTTTCAACAACATTTTTAACAGACAAATTATAGAGCGACATTTTATTCTTAATGAAAACTTCAGACTCCTCCTCCAAAACAAACGGGTTTATGCACAACATCTACCTGTCAAATAGTTTGTTGTTGTTTTTTAAACCTTCTGGCATCAAGTCTAAAAACCTGTCAAGAGTTGCAGACAGGTGGCGTGGTGTCAACATTTTTGTTTTTCTCTAACCAGTGTTTCTATATCATTCCTCTCTCCTTCTCTCCCTTAGTCTCCTCACTCATCTGTGGAGGAGCACCGTCAGATGGAGGAAATTCTGCGTTTGGAACGAGAGATTGAGCGTCTGCAGAAGAAAAGAGAAGATGGTGTGTCCATGCTATGTGAGAGCTCAAGAGAGGAACTCCGCTTGCGTCGTGATGCTGAGGTCCTGCGTCAGAAAAAAGCTGCTTCTCGTGTCGCTACTGAATTCCTTGAACTGCTTGACACTGGAGGACCAGAAGTCATTCCTGGTGATGCTAAACAACCTGCCCCCAGACCAGCAGGCGCCACTGAGGAAGAGGTAGATGAAGGCTTCCATGCAGAGGAAGAGTGCATACCACTTCTCGAGTTCCCCCCTCCAGTGGAAGGTCCATCGGATCAGGAGATCTTAGGCACTCTGCCACCTCCTCCTCCTGCTTTTGCAGAGGGCACGGTGGCCCCATCTGCACCCAACATTCCACCTGGGGCTCCTCCACCACCTCCTCCCCCTCTCCCTGGCGAAGCCAAAAAGGAAGTTGGAAAGCCTGAAGAGGTTAAAACAGTAGCGGATGGGAAAAAGGAGGGAGAGGATGTGGATCGCAACAGCAGGCTGACTGCAGCAGAGTCTCTGCCAGACACAGAGGAACCCATCTACAGTGTGCCTGGGGATGGCGAATCGGACTATGACCAAGACGATCTAGAGGACGGACAGAGTAGCATTGCAGCGACGGACACAGAACACGCACGCAAGTCCACCTGCACCAACGCAAGCCAGGAGTCTTACAACCGCAGCTCAGATTCGGTGAGTTACACATGGAGAACATGTCCACAAACATTAAAAATGTGTCCAAATTCACATGTACAATGTCCTTCCCACAGTGTCAGATTGAGTCCCATATAAATTATTGCAATGTCATATGGTATAACACTTTTACTAGCTACCTGAAAAAAATACAGTCTTTACAGAAAAAAATTATACGGGTATAAACGTGGTCTGAGCCAAATACCCCTTAGCATCCATTGTTTCATCGCCTTGGTCTATTAAGACCTACCGAAAATAATACTTTTCATAATGCCTGTATGATATTCCAGGTTATTCATAAGTTAAATTATAGATTGTGTGAACTTTTCCCAATCAGCCGACCCCAGCACACATATCACACAAGGGAAAAACATTTAATTACTGATAAAATAAGACAATTGAAATGTATGAGCCTGAGTGTAGTCTGTAGAGGTCCGCAGATTTGGAACGAGCTTGAGGAAAACCTTAAATTGTTGCATTCTGTCTCCGTTTTCAAGAAAAATCTTAAGGAAAAACTGCTTTTAACATATACTTTTTGATCATTTTGAAAGTGTTATATTTGTGCTGGGATCGTCTGTTTGTTGTAGTGCTTGTGTCATGTTGTATTTATATTTATTTGTGTTTATGGATTGAGTTTTTTTGTTCTTGTATGTTATATGTTGTATGGTGTTATTGGGCCCCCTCATAAAAGCTTTCAATAGCTTCTTTGGGGTTTCCCCTTTTCTCACACATTAACCTTTCTATAACTATTGTAATTTTGTCTTTAAAATGATGACGTGCGTGAAATAAAGTAAGTATGTTAAGTTAAGTAAGTATGTACATTCACACACAGACTGTTCACTCTTTCTGTTTCTTTTTCAGTATGCTGACAGCGATGATGAGCACGATGGGTACGTGGACACAGATGAGGAGGTATCCAACGGAAAAGTCAACATCTTGAACGGGAACGGGCCTCCGTATTTCCACAGTTACCTTTACATGAAGGGTAAGGGTAATCTTTTTACATTAAATAAAGTCCCTAATGCTGTGGTCCTCAATCTTTTTAAAGTCAGTGTCCCCATTATGAAAGATAATATTCAAAGGGCCAAAATGTGCTCATTTTCACACTTTTCAGATGATATATTAAAATAATAACATAATTAATAATAATTCAAATAAATTACATAATTGCAGAACTTAACAAAAATAAATAGATCATGCCATTAACAATTAAAAATGTGTAAAATTCATATTCATTATTAAAATTCCCATGACTTTTCCAGGAAATCACACTTTTAAAATTCAAACTTTGTCTCTTGCGTCTCATCCACAGCTGGCTTGATGATCCCATGGCGCAGGCGTTGGTGTGTTCTGAAGGACGAAACATTCATGTGGTTCCGCTCTAAACAGGAATCGTTAAAATCAGGCTGGCTGTACAAGAAGGGCGGCGGACTTTCTACTCTCTCTCGCAGGAACTGGAAGATGCGCTGGTTCGTTCTGCGTGACTCCAAGCTCATGTACTTTGAGAATGACAGTGAGGAAAAGCTGAAAGGGACAATTGACATCCACTCAGCCAAGTAAGTATGAGACAATACTTTTGACAATATTGTGGTATCAATAGGTGATTAGAAATTGTTCAGGTTTTATCAAGTTTGTTCCTGTTTTTAGGGAGATTGTGGACAATCATGAGAAAGAGAATGCTCTGAATATTGTAACAGACGAGAGAACATACCAGGTGTTTGCAGAGTCACCAGAGGATGCCAGGTATGTTGACACCTTTATGTCTAGGCCTGTGTGTTTTCTGTAATTGGACCAAACTGCTCAAACCTTACTCTGCATGCTTTCTTTTGCTCTCCTTCTCTTAGTGGCTGGTTTACCATGTTGAGTCGTGTCCAGAATGCCACCCCAGAGCAGTTGCTGGAGATGTCCCATGAGCAGGCCAACCCAAAGAACGCTGTGGTTAATGTCCTCACAATATGTGCATTTTCACAATTAAGCCTCCTTTCAGTTTTGACAATTGGCTTTGCTTTCTTTCTCTCAGGGCACACTGGATGTTGGATTGATTGATTCAGTTTGTGCTTCAGACAATCCTGACAGGCAAGTATCATCCTTTTTACAGAATACTAAGAAGAAAACCAACTGCTGAAATTACATACAGCAATTGAAGATGAATTGTGTTATTTTTTCTTCTTCTATAGTTCCAATATATTTCCGTTTTGCATTCCCATTTGCTCCAATAGCAGAAGAAAAAAATCCACAACAGCATTTCTATGATCTTCCAAAATAAGAAAAATATAGATATGTTAATTACAGTGATTAAAAGAGAGAAAGTTGACAATTTGCTGTAACTTCCTCAGCTGTTGTAGTTTTATGTAGCAGTGTAAATTTTTACTTAAAGGTAATATAACAAAACAATAAGCACCAAGAGGCCGTGGTTTACAGTGAATATATAACAGCTAAGGGGCGTTGTTAGGCACGAAGTGGAGGTTTCACAGGGCTTATTGCTTTTATAAAAAGGTTATTCCATATTAAATTAAACTTAAATTAAATTTATGCATTTAGCAGATGCTTTTATCCAAAGCGACTTACAGTGCATTCAGGCTAACATTTTTTACCTAACATGTATGTAGTAATGTTTCATAGAAAAAAACAGAGCAAATAAAGTGAGCAACACACAGAGGTAAACAAAGATGTATGTTTGTAAAGTACAACAGCTTCGAACGTGGCTCAACCAATCAGAATCAAGGATCTGAACTATCCGTTTTATAATGCCAAGTACAGTGTTCCAAATGTATGTAAATCAAACAAAACAAAAAAAGTTAAATAATGAAAAAAATAAATAAATAATAAAAACGTTGCTACATTTACATCAATAATTGGTGAAATGTATCATCAAAGTCTATGAAAAGGGTCCATTGTGAGTAAGCCAAATATGCATATTTTAAAGCTTATGTTATGCTAATGGCACAGAAGTTACACATTTCTCCTTCAGTGTTTGAACTTGTATGGCCAAATATCTGAAGGTAAAATGTGTATAACGTTACCATATGTATCTGGTGCTAACACAATTTCTGTTTCCTTCCAAACAGACCTAATTCATTTGTGATCATAACAGCCAATCGTGTGATCCACTGTAACTCAGACCTGCCGGAGGAAATGCATCACTGGATCAGTCTGCTGCAGAAACCCAAAGGAGACTCCAAGAGTGATGGACAAGAGTTCCTGATCAGAGGTGTGTTATTCATCTTTAACAGAGCAGAAATAAGTTACCAAATTAATTTTATTTATGGTTGATTATTTATATTACATGTCCATGAGTATTAGGATTCAAATTGATAGCACAGTGTATATTTAGGGTTCTGTAACTGGTCACAATTTGCTTAAACTGTGTGTGTCTGCGTGTTATTTTGTGACACAGGATGGCTGCACAAGGAGATGAAGGCAGGAGCCAAAAGTTCTGCTCTCAAACTGAAAAAGCGCTGGTTTGTCTTGACTAACAACTCTCTGGACTACTACAAGTCTTCTGAGCGCAATGCATCTAAGATGGGCACTCTGGTTCTGAACAGCCTGTGCTCTGTGAACCAGCCTGAGGAGAAAAAGTTTAAAGAGACAGGTGAGTATGATATGATCATGATATGATGTGACTGAGTATGATATTATTAAAAGTATAACTTATGCTGCTTGAGTAAGTAATAGAACAGAATAGAAATGTACATACCATAGCAATAATAATGTCAACACAGAGGAAAAATATATTGGAATTCACTGTTATGTTAAAAAACATTGACACTCAATCAGAAACCACCAGACTTAAAGAGCGCAAGCATTTAAAGTGCATAACATAAATGTAGTGTATGCTTATAATAAACAACATTATCTTCCTAATATAGTTATCATTATAGTTAAATTGTTAATATTATTGATTCACAAAAAAGAATTGTTTGTAACTGTTGGGAAGCATTTGCTGTGTTGATTGCAGTCTGCTGTTGACAGCAATTAGAGAGTGTAATTTTAAAGCTAAAAAATATTTATTTATAATGCAAGTTTTTAATTTGTTGGTTATATGTCATTAATTTTGGATTTATTTAAAAATAATAATTTTGAAATGATGAAGATGTTTTTCTCTCTATAAACTAAGATACACGGTGATGCTGATGTGTGGTTACACTGCAGGTTACTGGAACATCATAATTCATGGGCGTAAACATTCATACCGTCTATACACCAAGTTGCTGAATGAAGCCATGCGCTGGGTGTCTGCCATTCAGGGCGTCATTGACAACAAGGCGCCCATTGAAACGCCCACCCAGCAACTCATTAGGGACATTAAGGTAATCATTTTTTTAAAACATAGTGTAAGTCTGTTTTTTGCACTCAAGGTTAGAATGGATAAAACGGTTGTTTAATAAAAATGGTGCATAAATCTAGGTCTTTCCTTTGATCTTTTCTGATATTTGTGTAGGAGAGCAGTGTGAACTCTGAGGCTGTGGAGCAAATGTATCGAAGAAACCCCATTCTGAGATATACCCAGCATCCCTTGCATTCACCTCTTCTGCCACTACAATACGGAGAGCTCAGCGAAAGCTGTGAGTATCGTCCATCAGCAAAATCACTCACACATAGAAAGTTGACAATAATACGCATCCAACATAGTTTCCTGAATTTATTAACCCATTTCCTATTTGTGCATCATCTTTTTCTTTTTGCAAATCACCTCTCTCTCCTTCTTTCTGCAGTGCAACAGGAGAAGGGTTATGGAAGCCTGCAGGATGAGGCTGTGAAGATCTTTAACTCACTTCAGGAAATGGAAATAGTTTCAGACCCTGTCGCCATCATCCAGGGCATCCTGCAGACCTGCCACGATCTGCGGCCACTGAGAGACGAAGTGTACTGTCAGCTGATCAAACAGACCAATCACGTGCCCCAACCCAACAGCCCTGCAAACCGTGCACACTGGCACCTGCTCACCTGCATGAGTTGCACCTTCCTGCCCAGTCGTGCCATCCTGCGCTACCTCCGATTCCACTTGAAGAGGTAACAGAGAGATGCTCATTAAATAGCCTCTTGGAGTTGAATAATGGTTATATTTCCATTTCAAGGGTCATTTAACAAACACTATGTCTGTCTGTGACGAATCTCTCAGAGTAAGAGAGCGCTACCCTGGCACTGAGATTGAGAAGTATGCCCACTTCATTGGTGAGTCCCTGAAGAAGACAAAGACCAGGGAGTATGTGCCCTCTCAGGAGGAGATCGCCGCCCTGCTGACCAGACAGGAAATGACAACTACTGTGTACTGCCATGGAGGAGGGTCTTGCAAGATATCCATCAACTCACACACCACAGCTGGAGAGGTGAGAAGAAGAGAAAGAGATGTAATCGAATTGATTAGCATACTCTTACATCATTATAACATTTCTGCTATTAACTGTATAATTAGGATGAAAGTGACAAATCTTTTTTGTGCTTGTCTTTGTCCAGGTGGTTGAGAAGCTGATTCGTGGTCTGGCAATGGAAAATAGCAGGAATATGTTCTCTTTGTTTGAACACAATAAGGTGGCGAGTCGAGCCATAGAAAGCCGCATAATTGTTGCAGATGTGCTGGCGAAGTTTGAGAGGTAATGAACAGTTCATATGGTCTATGTTGATTAGTTAATTTTGAATGAATGGTTGCTCCATTTCTGTATTTTTTTAAACTGTCTATAGCATCTATAAAACCTATATTTCTGTACATGTTATTCCTGTTGGCTATATGACTGAGGGTCATCTGCACTGCTTTGCTCTTCCAGGTTGGCAAGTAGTGAAGATGAGGAGGAGGAAGGGCCCTGGAGGCTATATTTCAAGCTCTATTGCTTTCTTGATGTGGAAAGCATGCCCAAAGAGGGAGTGGAATTTGCCTTCATGTTTGAGCAGGTAAATAAATTATTTCTATTTTGTACATTTTGTAGAACCATTATAGATCATTTTTACAATTGATTCACCCATTTAAAGCACATAGACAAACCACTTGTCAAATAATTTGTATTTTCTACAATTAAAACCAAAAAATGTATTTATATATATATATGTATGTGTGTGTGTGTGTGCTCTTGTTTTTGTGACATATCAGGACACAACTCTGTATAATGACATGGGTATGACACAGGTATTACAAGAAGAGGGTGACTTATGAGGACATAACCCATGTCCCCATTTTTCAAAACGCTTATAAATCATACAGAATGAGTTTTTTTGAGAAAGTAAAAATGCACAAAGTTTCCTGTGAGGGTTAGGGTTGGTGTAGGGCCATAGAATATACAGTTTGTACAGTATAAAAACCATTACACCTATGGGATGTCCCCACTTTTCACAAAAACAAACGTGACTGTGTGTGTGTCAGTATGTGTGTGTGTCTCAGTGTGTGTGTGTGTGTGTGTGTATATATATAAACACACAACAGAAGTGGAGATATATTTTTTATATAGCATGATTTGGCAACTTATACCAAGTTGTTTTTTTTTCTTTCATTCCCCCTTTTTTTCTCTTTTTTCACCATCTCTCTTAGGCTCATGAGAGTCTCATCAGTGGTCATTTCCCTGCCCTTGAGGAAACCCTTCAGCACTTAGCAGCCCTGCGACTGCAGTACATCCACGGTGACGTGGCCCGTACGCCCTGGAGCCTAAGCAGCGTCTACCCTGTTGGACGACTTCGCACCCGCATACTCCAATCCACTAAAGCAGGCGTTGCTGGAGTACCCGGCGCTGGTATAGTAGGACCAGGAGTTCACACTTTAGAACGCCGGAAGGCCAATTTCCTAGACGGGACACTGAGACGCAGCTTCAAGACGGGATCGCTGAAGAAACAGCGTGTGGAGGAGGAACAGATGTTGGAGATGTTTGTAAAGGAGGAGATGTCAGCCACACTGACCAGCGTGCTGGAGAAATGGAGCCATCTTCAGGGCATGCCTCAGCACCAGGCCATGCTCAGCTACATGACCATCATCAAAGAGTGGCCAGGATATGGGTCCACACTGTTTGATGTGGAGGTATAAATCTTTTCTTTAAGTCTGAGAGCATCCCTATTATTATATTTTTTTAAATCCCACCTCAGGTCCAGAGTATCAGGGCTACTACCTCCTATAATAAATATATGGTAAAACAGCAATATTTATCATTACTAACCCTAAGCCAAGCCCCAAAGAGCTATGTTATTTCAAACCTGTCACAATACGTTTGAAACTCTATACTAATTATATGTGCTTGTGTTTTATTTCTCTGTCTGCAGTGTAAGGAGGGTGGCTTCCCTCATGATCTGTGGCTGGGAGTCAGTGCTGAAAATGTCTCTGTGTACAAACGGGGTGAACCCAAACCACTCGAAACGTTCCAGTATGAGCACATCGTTTTCTTCGGAGCACCTCAGCCCAGCACATACAAAATCATTGTTGATGAAAGAGAGATGTTCTTTGAGACAGCTCAGGTAATGTACTTCTGTGCCTCTGTTATCAGTACTATGTTGGACGAAATGTTGTTTAATTTCTTTTTTAAATGGTTGAGGTGCATAAAAGTCTTTTGGGGTTGTGCACCACTGTCCAAAAGTTTGGGGGTCAGCAGGATTTTCAAATGTTTTTGAAAGAATAGTCTTAGGCTGGATTAATTTGATTAAACATACAGTAAAAAAACGGTAATACTGAGAAATATTATTACAATTTAATATAGTTATTTTATATTTTTATATATACGCATTAAGAATTTCAGCATTTTCAGTACTCCAGTCTTCAGTGTCACATGATCCTTCAGCAATTATCCTAATGTTCTTATTTACTGTTCAAATGAAAATTATTATTAATGCTGGAAAGTTGTGCTTTTATTTAAGCATTTATTTGAAATATAAATCTTTTGTATCTTTTTGTGATTTTAAGTGCTTTTACTGTCACTTTGATCAGTATAATGCATCCTTGCTAAATAAAAGTATTAATTTAAAAAATACTTACTGACCCCAGACTTCTGAACTGCAGTGTACTTATATACTGTGCAGGCATTGACATTACATTTACTCATTTACTGGACTGCGATAGCACAACCTGTCACGTCTTAAGTAGTTGTATTTTGTTTAGTTAAGTGACCACCTTTTTCTCACCAAAGCTGCTTCACAAATTAAATAAATATATCATATTACAAAAGAAAATATAGACGCATTTTACATTATTTTTCTAAATTAATCTATAAGTCTAGCTTATAGTTCTTATTTAGTCACTTTATACCCCTTTTCTGTGGTAGGATTAGCATGTGTTTTTTTTATTTTTGATGTGATTCTGATGAACAAGTTTGTTTTGTGTTGTGCTTCAAGGTGGGTGAAATCACTAAGATCATGAAGGCATACATCAACATGATCGTCAAAAAGCGCTGCAGTATCATGTCCATCACCAGCAACAGCAGCGCCTGGGCAAGGTGATCGACACCAACCAGCACTCAAAGTGTCCAGAAACACATTGTGATGAAAGTGAAGTACACTACTGACCGTTCTTGATTGGAGGATGAGAGCAGAGAAGAAACATAGACTTCACCTTTCAAACGATTGAGCTTAACCTACTGGAATCCTCTGTATACCTGTCCTAAATACAACAGCACATATTTATTTAGTATTTATCGGACCAGTTCCACCTTTACGAAGCACAAAAAAGAATGGTTACCTGCTCACTGTTCCCTCCCCTCACTGCCAGCACCCTGACTGATGACCGAACTTATTTATTTCCTTGGCTCTTCTACTCTATTTCATTCCCTTCTCCTCCCTCATTGATGTTGTACCTAACCATCAACCACCTATGACTCTATTTACTGGTAGTTTTACAGAGGTGTGTACATTGTGCTTGTGTGTGATATCAGAGTTTGTGCACACACACATACAGAGCTATTTTGTAAAGCCATGGCTGCTAGAGGCTGTTCAGAGAGCAGGATGAGAAAGCTATGAGTTAAAGGGATAGTTCACTTTCAAATTAAATGTTGGTATGTTTTAGCTTACCCTTAAGGGCATCCAAGATGTAGGTTTCTTTGTTTCCGCAGTAGTTTCCATTTTGATATTTTTAGGTCAAACCGTTCTTGTCTGTGACTCATATAATGGAGGTCTATGGTCACCACCTCAAAGAACATGCACAGAGAAGTCCAAATTAAACAATTCCCCATCTTCACAGTGAAAGGTAACACTTCCGAAATCTGTGTAAACCATAGACAGTAAGTGTAAACAATGAGTGATGTACACGCGCGAGAGATCACTTCCGGCACTTTCCGCGCTTGCGCAGACTAAGCCAGAGCGCGCGTGCGCGCACGTCACATCAGGAAGCACTCGTGCACTCAGATCAGTTGGATGTGGTTGTGTACAAGAGGTAAAAACGATATAAATACTGTTCGTTTTCTTACACAAACCGCTCGTTTCATGTCATATTTCGTGCTCCAGAAATATGTTTTTTGAATTTCACATACAGGTTTTTTTGAGGCAATCACCTGAGCCATAAATGCCATGTGACATGAGCCGCAGGAAAATGACATCATGGCAGCTCTGATTGGCTGATGGCACCAAAAGGAACATGCAGCACGAAAAAAATCTGCTATAATATAATTAAACGTGTACTATTTATATGTTGCTTCCAAAAAAATTTGCCTTGTGCCCTCAAAAGTGTAGTTACAAAATCTACCAGTAGAGGCCACCTGGACTCAGTCAGCCAATCAGATCGCAGTATATCTGCGGCCGGCAGTATGTGGACATCAGCAGCGACTGTCTACTCGTTTGTAGGACACCTTTTTTTGTATTAAATGCCCGAGTCTATAAATGCAAATGCTGAAGTGTTACATTTGATACTGTGTAAATTATTACAACGTAATTACAATGTTTTCCATTTTTTGTTATTTTTGCCAGTGATACAAAGCGTGTGTAATTTTAAACTGTACTAAGGCACAAAAGCATATCCATTTTGACCAGTTTGGTTTCCTAAGCACCTCTATTCACTATTACAGAGATCGGATAATGGTTATGAAGTGTTATGCAAGTAGAGCCAGGTCTGCCTGCCCAAAGCAAGCAATGAAAAGTACTGTATTAGGCAACAGCAGTCAAGATTCAATAAGCATGTATTTGTACAGTTTTAATACGTATAACAAATTAATTGTGAAACACTTATCTTACACTAATTCTATGATTTAAGCACTTAAAATGTTTAGAGCCTGACATTTGATTCAAAATTTTGGGCCCACAGTATATAAGATCTTATGTAAATTAACTATATCAGATTCTTTAAAGTGCATTTTGACCAACTGGTGGCTAATCTTACGTAGCTGCATATCTTTTCCCTCAAACCACAGGTGAAGTGACCATATTGTCTTTAAAAGAACTGCCTGACAAATTACCATACACATCTGATATTAAACAGACATTAAGACACATTCTTAAAGTTTACGATTTTTTTCTTATAAGAATTTTTTTTTTTGGCTTTCTGGCATTTTATCATTGCCAAATCAGCCTTTTTGTGTTTCATCTCATGATGGAGCTCTGCTAAGACTGTTTCCAGAGAGGCCATGCTTCCAGAGAGATAACAGACAGCAGACATAACAGAGATCTAAAATGGACCGTAACACCAAAAAACATCATCCACTGACTCTCGATCAACACAGAATGAGTCCAAGTATGCCTGTTGTTTTTTTTTAATGTGAGTATAATCCTGCGAAAGTACCTGTTCAATTTTGCTGTTTAATATGCAACTATATTTGTCAGTGTAATGCAAGTTGTTTTTTTTGTTTTTTTTGTGAACGTGTATGTCTGAATTCAACAATGAATTGAAATAAGAATAATGATGATGGAATATGATGAATATGTTTAGGGAGCTGTGTATGGGAATTTCTATTATTATTGTTATGATTCTATTTATGAAGCAGAATGGGAAGGGGTGGGTGAGGGTTTGGTGTATTTGTCTGTTATGATGGTGTTATTGTTGATCATTGGAGAAATGAAGGTGTAGTTTTACCGTTTCATGGTGATCTCAGATTTTTTGGAGGCTTATATCAGCATTAAAGGGCTGCCAACGCTGTGAAGAAATGGATTTGAGTCGACTTGTCATAAATAAGAGTAGAATATTTGATGTGACAGTGTGTTGAAGTAACAAACAGTATGTGTTGTTGTTACAGAGTGTGTGTAAGTGTGTGTGTTAAGAGAAGGTGGTGTCAGAGCAGCTGAGATGCTAGCTTACACTCTGCCTCATACACACATATTAACACACACATGATCACAGACATGCTTACACACAAAGATCAACAGAAATCATGCACACAGTAATAGCACAGTTGTATCTGTCTCTCACACATTCACACTGGGGTCCTTGCTCAGCTGCAGGCAGCCAGTACAAGGCCTGAATGTAGTTTCTTCATTGCCATTGTTAAAAAACTATAAATTATTGCTTACTCAAAAAAAAAAAAAAAAAAAAAAAAAGAATAATTGTGCTTGTTAAAATACTGACAGAGAGAGAAAAAAATGTTTTCTTTTGTAACTGGCTTTACAAAATAATTGAATAAACTATTGTAATTTATCTCAAGCACTGGTTTCGTTTGTTTGCTGAATATCCGAGATGAAGGTGAATATCATTTGTTCAGAGACTGTCTGCCAACTTATTGTTGTATTTATTATCCACCGCAGGGTGCCAAAACATCTGGGGTCCGTTCTTCATAGCTCGCTTAATAGGCCTACATCTGAGATGATATAATATTTTCTAGATGTAGTAATCGTGATAACTGATGTCTGGCTAATTTGGTTCTTCTAGTAAGATCATGTTATCATTATCTGCGTCTCCTCTCCATCAAGCTACTCCCATAATAGCCGTCACCACTCTAATTAAACGGCTCAAATTAACTGTAGTTTAGCATATGTGTCAGACTCCAATACAATTACAAAGTCATTATTTAATCACGAATATTTTTTAACGAGTAAACCTGGCTGTATCTATAGTGTTTTATACATTTGTATTATTATTATTATTATTGTAATACTGTCCCTGGATCAGTAGGGTACTCTTCTAATAAAGTAGCAGTGGGAGGGACAGATTTTAAGTATCGGTTCTGTTTACAAAGATCCTGTAAAATCTCAGGGCGGATAAAAGGTTCCTGTCTTTATTCTGCCGTAGTGTGAGTGCATTACCAGCGGCAAACTTTTATCCATAAACGATGAATATGAAATGATATTTATACATTTTGCTATAATACAACAAATTTAGTATACCACAGCAATATAATTATTTAATGAAGAGTTCCATAAACATCTGTGAGGGTGGTTTACACAGCTATTGCTGTGTCCCATTTTGTGATGCTCCTCAAAGGTTTTTCACACTTCTCCACTGGATGAAGAAACTCGAAATAAGTGGATTCAAATTAGTAATGTTAGATGTAAGGATTTCAACATCACTTCTGATACTAGTCTGCAGGCGCCTCTTCAAGAATGACAACAGTATGCAAATCTACACTAGGTAAGATCTAAACCTTTATTACTATATTACCGAGCACAATGTAGGCCTAGTGTGAATTTTTTAATTGTCACTATTTATTTTTTGTCGCTGTGGTTGCCTGTTTGTTTAAAAACCTCTTCCATGGATCAAGGCAATACGTGTTAATAGATGATTAACCCAAAAATCAAAAAATAAAGCTGTCATCATATACTCAACATTATGTCGCTGTAAACCCATATGGCTTGCTTTGTTCATTGGCATACAGAAATGTTGTAAATAATGTTACCGTCAGTCAGCTATCTAGATAGACCCCGCAGAATAAATTCAGAACGGTTTAGAATGACATGAGGGACAATAAGCTAAAACCCCAGCTAAAATCTTTTTACAGACCTACCTTTTCTTCACTTGTATGTCAATACATTATATATTTTTTAAGTATCCTTCAGGTTCAGTGTAGGCAGACAAACTTTTTACATTTTTTGGTGTGTATTTTCTGAAAACATGTCTCATCCAATCTAGATTTGAGAAGTAGATCCATTTAATGGCCATTTGGAGAATTATTGAACCTGCATTCCACATGGCTCGTGAGACCAGAGCAAGGACAGCTAAAGTGAGGAGAGAAGTTGGAATAACAAGTAATGCAGTGGTAAATATTGATATTGTATTGTTTGTGACATAGAAAGAAAATGTTATATTTATTTTCACTTTTTGATGCACACGTTACATGCATGTATCATAATTATTTAACATTTATTTTGACACTGTCAGTCTCTGCAGCCCTTCGATGAGTTCCCCCTCTTCATGGTCCACCTTTCAGTCGATCTTCCACAGAGAGATCTGGCCTTACACAAAAAACTTGGGATGGATCAATTTGGTTTTATTTGTACAGACTACAATATAAAATGTAAATGAAATATTATGTAAGTGCAAATATATGTAACTTTAATATGTTTTCTTGCTCACCAGTGTAATGTAAACATGTTAATATCCACACTTAAATTTTAGAAACTTTGATACAGTTTTAATAATTATGTAAAATACAAATACTAATGACTATGACAGTGTAATAGTGTGTTACTGTATTTTTTATAACACTACTATATTTATAACACTTCTGCCACTTGGAGGACTGATAGATCAGGCAGATCACTGGTGACATCACAGTAAACATTCTCCTGAGATGAAAAACAAAGGTATAGTGTAAATTGACCATTAAGAAAAATAAAAGATTTCCACCATCATTACAAGTTGCATGCATAATGAATAGAGCCATAATCATTATGATTGTGTTTTTGTCTTTTTTCTGCTAGGGCTAATCAAATAAGCATGTTATACATTATGAATAAAAGCAAGATATGAAAAGATGATGTATCAATATTAGACACTCTACTCCTACATTAACCACTCAGTGAGTTTCCTCTCTTGAAAACAGGACCACCATTCCACTGACAGGACCTGGTTTGACTCTCTAGGCATACCAATGGGGCGTGTTAATATTATTAATCAAAGTTTATTAATTATGTCATACATTAAATAATTTGATAATTCTCTTACCATTGTTCAAGGTTTGTGCCAGCTCTGCTCCCTTCAGTGCAGCTCTGTACAGGAGGAACTGATCTGATTCTCAGTTCTGAATAGTGTGCTGTCTGCTACAGTACTGCAACAGTATGGATGGGAGTCCTTTAAAACAATCTGTGAAGACAATTACATTGGTTTACATATTTTATTGATTTCAGATACATTTGAAATTACTTTCAGTTGCATTTTAAATTATTATGTTGTAAATTACTCTATATTTAAAATAAATTATGACAAATAATTAATATTTTATATAATGTTACAAACATGCCAATAGACTGTAAAGAGATCAGTAATATTTCAAAGGATGTCCCTATCTCTCTTAACCATTTCTGATCTTGGTTGCTTTTTACTGAATAGCTTTATCATGTTTGTGTTGGGGATCCCTGGAAAACTGCTATATAAATGTGAACAATTAATTCAAGCTTCAGGTTACAGATAATACAATTTGAAAATATAACAATAACTGCCAGAAACTGTCAGACTAAAGCCCCATTCACACAATGAATGATAACTATTAAGATAACGATATTAGAGTCCACAGCAGCGAATGATATAATCTGTTTACTCTAAGTGCGCACACGCTCGTCCGCTGCTTTACATTCTCAAGCTCGTTATAGCAGGATTCTGATTGGCTGTCAATGTTTTTAATCGTTCATCAGCTGGAAAAAAAATTGTTCTTAAAGTGATTCCAATGATATTGTTTCTCTATGTCTTTATCATTATAGCTGTGGTGTGGACTCTTTTTTTAAATACTGAGAACGATTTTTAAAACTAAATATCTTTATGTTATCTTTATAGTTTGGTGTGGACGGTCCTTTAAGATTTATTACAATACATGGCAATCTAAAAATGGCAACAGTATTTAAAATACTTCATATCAAGTGAAGAAGTTCCTGTCACAGCAAACACCTATCAGAACCACCGATGCAAATAAACGTGGATTACTACTATCTCTTACGAGTTATAAAAAGATGAGGTGGACGTAGTTTAAAGCTAAACTCTAACTTAGCCCTGCTATTTTTGAGCTGATCAAGTCGGTGCAGCAGTGTTATCCAGCCTTATTAGCTAGATTTGCTAGAAGACAATAGAACAATACTCAACCTAAAGTAGTTGATGTAACTTGAAACATTTAATGCCCTTGTTGTGCCCAATAACACCGGCACAGCACCGGATTTAAATAAGCCCCGTGAGATAAAACATTGTGTAAAAGAGCAGATCTAAACGGTCCAAATTTAAAATATTATCGATTAATTTTTTGCTCGATTCATGAATCGATACATTAAGATTATCAGGATATCAAAACATTTAATAAAAACAGGTTTTTCATTTAAAAATCGATTACACATATTAAGTTACATATATGTCTCGATGAAATATCGGTGTTTAACTTTTAACACTGCCCCCTAGTGGTCGGGAGCACTTCCGTTGTGTTGTTGCTTAATTTTGTTGTGTTGTGAGAATTTCGTTGTGTTGTGGCTTAATTTCGTTGTGTTGTGAGAATTTCGTTGTGTTGTGGGTTAATGTCTTTGTGTTGTGGCTTAATGTCGTTGTGCTGTGAGCTTATGTTAGCTTTTTTAAAGGAGTCATACCCTCGTATTACCTTGGATACCTACGGCTGTATTATAGTCTTTCAGGCCCTTCTAAAAAAGAAAATTGGAAAAAAAATAAACACAGAGCTCCTCAGACCCTTATCTCTGTAGGCATTATTGTCTCGCGAGATCTGATGCGATATTTTGGCTGTCAGTGGACGGTCATTATAATAATGCAAATGAGGGGCACGTTGATTGGTTGCAGGAAGGAGGGGGGTTGACACCGCAGGTAACGCTTTGGCATATCATTACAAACTGACATCATGGCGCAAGTTGTGAATGAATGCGACCGGCTTCCCGGCCAGCGCCGGTTAGGGCTTAAATCAAACTTCATTCACGCACACATATGAAACACGCTTGCATATATACTAAGTACTAGTCACACGTACATGTATATGAACTATCTACGCACATAAAGTTACTCATATGAGACGTGAGCACAGCACACACACACAAATATAAGACGTGAGCACACACACACACAAACTAGACGGGGCCTCATGTAAGCATTAGGCAATAAATAATCAATAACCGAATTCATGATGATCTCAGTCATTTGTTTTTTGCAAAGTACGTTAGCAGCCATTCCCCATACCTCGAAGCTAATGCTCCCGCCAGAGTTGTGCCTGGACGTGTTCATTGAACGATAGTTCATGAACTCGTTCATATTTTGGGCGAACATGAACTGAACGTACCGCATTACTGCCTGATGAACGTTACTGTGAAGTCGTTCATTCTGGTGTCTGTGAACGCCACTGTCACATTTATGAACTTTTGTCTCCTTATTTGGTCCTCTTCCTTTTCTTGTTTTAGTTAATTGATTGATCCTCACCTGTCTCCTGTTTCCTCATTACCTTCTGTGTGCTTAAATACCCGTTCTGTTCAGTTCCTCCTCGTCCGTGATTGTTGATGTCGATGTTGATCGTTGTAGATGTGTTTATTGAATGTATGCTAAATGTAATCTTGTATATTGTCTGTGTTCTCCGTCATCATCAGTAAACTCCTTATTTGTCCCAAATCCTCTTCTCTCCCGTTGTTTTACGTTTAGCACTACCTAATCTGTAACAGAATCACGGACCTAACAGTTTATTTTTTAGCAGCGTTTTTTCTTTCATTTATTTTTTGCCTTTTTTTTTCTCCTCTCCCGGAATGGCCATCCCAGTAGTCCGTCTCCTGTGCCTGGAGCAACTGGACCGTTCGCTGGAGGACCACACCAGGGACTTTTTAGATCTGGCGTGCCTTACTAACTTCCCCGACCGCTCGCTCTCTAACTTTTTCTACACCGGCCTGAGCGAGCGGAGTAAGGCACGCCTACCAGCGAACGGTCCCCGAGAGGATTTCGCCGCTTTTGTGGAGTGGGTGCTGGAGAAAAATGGATCGTCATGGACCATCTGCACCGCCGAGGACGATATCTCCAGCCCCACTCCTGACCCAGAGACCAGCCAGCCACCATCTCGCCACACGGAGCCAGAGCCCACGGCAGCCGCAGAGCCCGAGCCGATTCAGGACGTCGAGAGCGCGACTGACCAGGTGTGTGAGCCGGCAACACCGTGCATCGTGGGAGTCCTCGTGGAGATCGAGGGCATGGAGGAAAGCCCTGCCCACACTCCTGCGACTGAGGGTGAGCTGTATCCGATCTCGGGAAATATGGAGCAACTTATGGATCTCATGGACTGGTCTACGGAGGTAATTCCTGTATCCCCTGTTTTTCCGCTGGTTCCATCCAGTCCTGATCCCCTTGTATACCCTCTCAGTCTCCCACTCCTACCTCCTCCAGTCAGTTCCTATGCTCCATTTCCGCTGGTTCCGCCCAGCCATGAATTTACTGTTTCTCCGCTGGTTCCATCCAGCCATGATTTTTCTGTTTCTTCCGCTGGTTCCGCCCAGCTATGAATTTTCTTTTTCTCCGCTGGTTCCGCCCAGCCCTGAGTTTCCTGTTTCTCCGCTGGTTCTGCCCAGCCCTGAATTTTCTGTTTCTCCGCTGGTTCCGTCCAGCTATGAATTTTCTGTTTCTCCGCTGGTTCCGCCCAGCCCTGAATTTTCTGTTTCTCCGCTGGTTCCGCCCAGCCCTGAGTTTTCTGTTTCTCCGCTGGTTCCGCCCTGCCCTGAGTTTTCTGTTTCTCCACTGGTTCCGCCCAGCCCTGAGTTTTCTGTTTCTCCGCTGGTTCCGCCCAGCCCTGAGTTTTCTGTTTCTCCGCTGGTTCCGCCCAGCCCTGAATTTTCTGTCTCTCCGCTGGTTCCGCCCAGCCCTGAATTTTCAGTCTCTCCGCTGGTTCTGCCCAGCTATGAATTTTCAGTCTCTCCGCTGGTTCCGCCCAGCTATGAATTTTCTGTCTCTCCGCTGGTTCCGCCCAGCTCTGAATCTTCTGTGTCTCCGCTGGTTCCGCCCAGCTCTGAATCTTCTGTGTCTCCGCTGGTTCCGCCCAGCTCTGAATCTTCTGTGTCTCCGCTGGTTCCGCCCAGCTCTGAATCTTCTGTGTCTCCTGTGTTCTCTCCCAGCCCCCCTCTCCCACCTCCTCCTAAACCTGCCAGTCCCTCTGCTCCACTTCCGCTGGTTCCGTCCAACCCTGATCCTCCTGTGTTTCCTCCCATCCTTCCTCTCTCTCCTCCTCCTCCTAGACCAGCCCGTTCATCGACCTCATCTCCGCTGGTGCCAGTCAGTCCCGCAGCTCACCCTCAGTCCGCGCCATCTGGGCGCGATGGTTCGCCGCTGGACTGCCAGTCTCCAGCTCCGCCTTGGCAGGTTAAGGCCCTGTCTCCGCCTCCAGCCTCCGAGCCCTGGACTCCTCCTCGGTCCTTCGAACCAGCGGCTCCGCCTTGGCTCCTAGCTCCCTCGTCTCCACCGTGGCCTGTCATCCCACCTGCTCCACCGGGCTCCCTCGTCCCTCCGGCTCCACCTTGGTCAGTCGTCGACCATCCGCCGCCTCGGGACTCCATTCCTCTGGTTCCACCTCGTCACCCCGCCTCCGCCTTGGTCGCCAGAGCCTTCTGCTCCACCTAGGCCCTCCGGATCCTCGACATCACCCTGGCTCTGCGGCTGTGCTGCTCCATCTTGGGCTCCACACCCACCGGTGCAGTCTCCTCCTGTCGGCCCCCTGGTGTCGTCGGCCGCTTCTCCACCGTGGCTCCTCCCGCCGTCGACTCCACCGTGGATCTCCGTCCTGGCTGGTCTCTGGTGGACCATCTGGCTCCTCCTGCTCCGGGCACCTCCCTGGCTCCTCCCTCCATCCACTCCGCCCTGGTACCTACCTCCATGCTCCCTCATCAACTGCTCCTGGCCTACTCCTCGCCCGCCTCCAGAACCCCCACCCTCCCTCCACTGGTATTCCTCTTGCGGTGCGAGGACGCACCGTTTCCGGGAGGGGGCGAACTGTCACATTTATGAACTTTTGTCTCCTTATTTGGTCCTCTTCCTTTTCTTGTTTTAGTTAATTGATTGATCCTCACCTGTCTCCTGTTTCCTCATTACCTTCTGTGTGCTTAAATACCCGTTCTGTTCAGTTCCTCCTCGTCCGTGATTGTTGATGTCGATGTTGATCGTTGTAGATGTGTTTATTGAATGTATGCTAAATGTAATCTTGTATATTGTCTGTGTTCTCCGTCATCATCAGTAAACTCCTTATTTGTCCCAAATCTTTTTCTCTCCCGTTGTTTTACGTTTAGCACTACCTAATCTGTAACAGCCAGGTTCTCTCTCATTTTAACTTCGTTCAGTAGGATGCCAGATTTCTATAAAGCCTTCCAGGCGAAAACCCACCTAAAACCCACCGTAAACCGGCCTTAATATGTAGCGGAAAAAAACCCCAATCTGGCAACGCCAGACTCTCTTGTTCAAAGTCGTTCATCAAAATGAACAAATCTTTTTTCGAGTCATTTCGTTAATTTAAGGGGCTTTAAATGTTACTATTAACTGGCAAATTCCCCGAACACATCAACCTACGCAATCTTGATCATATTCTGAATTAAGAAATCATTATAATGCAGTCAAAAGTCCGTTTTTGCAGTCCGTTTACAGGGAACATAAATAATTACTTCACCTCCAGTCTTTCGTTTATTTGTCTAGTGACAGACGCAATAGCATACAATAGCTGCATTAGCAGTTAGATGCTGTTTGTTACACACAGTAGAGCAATAAGAACACAGTCTTACCGTTTCAATTGCAGGGAATTTTGTTGGAATGGCGCTTTTCCCGAGCTTCGATGCCAACTTCGCCTGATATTGCCCCAAATTTGTGAAGGATTTTGGCGTACAATGTTTAGCACAAACACGTAACGATAAGCCAGTGGAAGGGTTGAAGGAACCGCGTCATTAAAAATGAATTTAATCCACTGGTCTCTGATAGCTAGGTCCGTTCTTGGTAGAGAAAACACATTTACATGTTGATTCTGGCAGTCAACCACAGAACAACTCACGTGTGCACTACTCCAGCGTCAAGTAAAGGGGCGAGCTTCCTGCTGCGGTGTCCATATATGGTATATCCTGCCCCGTCTTGACGTCGACGGGGAAGACGGGGAAGAAATCAAAATCTCGTATTTGAGTGCGCGTGCACGTGGGCTATTTTACAAACCCTGAGGTAAACAAACGCTTCACTTTTAAATATCGGCTTCCCGGCCAGTGTATAATCGTTAGGCAATCATAACATACATTGATTCTCGTGGAAAAGTGAAAATTGTGGGTCATGACTCCTTTAATGTCGTTGTGTTGTGCACTACTGGGCCACCGTAGGTTTAGGCTATAACGTTCCGTATTGAACAATTAAGTCCACTATCTGTAATACATATTACATATCATATCAAATACATATTCCTTACATAAATAATACAAATACAGAATAATTACATTGTAGTATTATATATACATACAAAAATACAGTTTATGGGAGATTTTGAAACGTAGGCTCTCCTTTTTATTATTAAAAAGATTAAAACACTAGGAAGGAGAATCTTGAAAATATAGCCTATAGATCTTGGGATTCAACAAGCAATATTTTTTCTTGTGAATATAAAACTTACCCCCTAAAAATAATACAAATAAAGAGGAGTCATTTCGCAAAATCATTCTCTAATTAAGGTTTGCTGCTTAAAAATCCTGAGCCAGAATTTTAACATTGGAAGTTTACAACGTGACGTCATGAACTACCTCATATTTTTATTTTAAGCCATCGCTATTGAAAGATTACAATGCAGCTTTTGTATTACATGGCTACTACCTAATAATAATAAACCACGCCTTCACCGACGCATGTTTGCAATTTAACACTGGAAGATGTTCAGCGCCATAAAAGAGAAACAAAACTACAAAACCTGTTCCCAATTTCTGGTCGGAGGAAGTGTCTGCGCTGAGGTTTCAAAGGGAGATATTTGCTGACTAAATTTATTACAAACTACCAGAGGAGTCAGTTTTAATTCAGGCTTTCGTTCATTTAAAGAAGATAACATGCATTTTATTCCTCTCGTCTTCCTTCTCTTTGGTTTGAGCTCAACGCTGGCACAGAATACAACAACTCCAAATACAACAACAACAACACAGGCTCCACAATCTTCAGCTACGACAACACAGACTACATTACTAACTACTACAAGTAAAGCACCGACTACAACACCACGTCCAAGTAAGGCAAATATATGCTTTTCACTGAATACATTCTACATGGAAATAAGGTTCAGTGTTTTGTTACTGTTATAGAACCTCTAGTTTCACTGGTGTGATTTTAAAACTTGTTTTTTTTTTGTTCATTTGACAATAGTTTACTACAAAAATCAGACTTGTTTTATAGTTACTAGTTTTTTACTACTTAATCTAAATAGGCAAAGCCCATTCTAGAGCCTTAACATAAGACCTTGTGTTTACTGGTAAAACATTTAATTCCCCTGGAAACCCCAAAACTGCCTTACTCTGATTTCCCATGCTGCTTCTGTCTGGTTCATAACTAGGGTGTCTAAGGCAACCACTGTCTCATAGGGTTTAATTGTTGTCTTATATATAAAGTCAGGCACTAAAGATCGTAGTTGTGTTTAACACAGAACTAGATTCATAAGTTTCAGTTATTTTCTATAACTAACGTCTCCTCTTTCACACTTCTCACGTGTCTAGGTTGTGAGAGCAAGAATGGTACAAGCTGTGAGGAATGCTTGGCATATGTGGATGTGAGTTTAGATCAAATTTTGCCTCTTTCTTTGATGTTTTTTGCCTGTTGCCAGTCAATAGAGCAGACTGGCTTGTTTTATTCACACTATTAAATACCTATTTAAAAACTATTGTTTACCTATGGAAAGAAACATGGGTGAAAATATATTACAGTATGAGAGTCATATAAATGAGATCTGATGAGAACCGAAAACATGAGGAGACATGAGATGAGAAATAGAGAAAAACAGAAGTGACAAGTAAATAATGAAGTCAGCAGGCAGCAAGATTTACAGGATTTTTTTACACTTTCAGATCATCTCGTACCTCACCTGTGGAACAGGTTTGGGCTGTTCTGGGTGTTTACAGCTTCTTTCTGAGAGCTCAGTGTCACTTGAGACGCCCTGTTAACTTAATATTCATAAAAGTTTGACCTTTTATTTAGTGGTGTTTGCTAAAGCAAGCATCACTGTTATTATAGTTTACCAAAAATTTGACCAAAAATCCAATCCAATAATTTACATTTTAAACTAGTTATCATGTGCTTACTCATGGTGCTGTCAGGTCCATCAGTGCATTTGAATTGTTGGTGTATATATAGTTTTAGAATTGGGTCTGTTGTTGCTGTGTGATGTTGACATTCTGTATTTATTTGTTAAGACACTCCCAAACAAAACTTTTATATACCACAGACATGCACACACAGCTTTTCTCAGTTAATGACGTGTGTGTCAGTATCAACCCTGTAATAACTCGTCTCGACTGATGTCATTACCCTCATCGTCATTGGTACTGTAACTATCTGCAACCCTAAATTCAGAAAATAAAACATCTTGAGCTTTGAATCCTGGATTCAATGGATGACTGTATATAACAATCTTTTCTGTCTTTTTAGTGTCTGTGGTGCATTCCAACTAAAACATGTATAACATACCCAGCCAAAACCATCCTGCCCCCCCATTCCCTCTGCCCACTGAGTGATGCTCGATGGGGCCTTTGCACAAGTAAGACATGTTGACTTATTTTTCTATATTTGTTATTTATGACACTGTTTCCCCAGCCTTTATAAAATTCTTTCTTGTCTTCCTTTTTTTCAAGACAAAGCATAAAATCATTTAAATGACAAAATGATCATTTAAATCACAAAATAACTGCATAAATAACAATAAAATAATAATTATTATGAATGCACGGAATACAGGACAATACCAGTTATCTTATTATGGGTACTTAAGGCAACTTTCTCATTTTAAATGATAATTTAAAAAATAGCATACATTTCTAAAAAAAAATGTATGATTGCCCATAATAGTTTATTTTATAATAAATAATAATAATAATAATAATATTTAATAAATATTAAGATATTTTTAAAGCATCTAATGGTTTTATTATTGTCTAATAGTATTATTAAGTAAAAAAAACAATAATTAAATAACTTTTATGTATATTAATCAGACACTTAACCCTCATAATGCATTCAAATTCAGCATACTATTTGTGCATTCCTGGTCTGTTTTGGACATTAAAAAAATAATTGGTTTATAAAACAGTTTTAACTTAATATGTGATCAGCAATTTCTCATTAATGAGTGAACATTAAAACATTTCAAAAGTTTCGGGATTGTTACTTTGTTTTATTATGTTTTTATCAAGTTATTACTACATGTACCCGTTTTAATTGCACATGAACCACATAAAAAAAAATTATATATATATATATATATATAATGCCAAAAATATGTATATTTTATTTTGCAACATAATTAAAGTTGGTATCAGTCATGAAAGATCATCTGCAGTCTTTTCTCTAGCCCAAATTCCAAATTTAACGTAACTAAAAATTAACTACAGTACTTCATCACCATAATCGCCAAATTCATTATCACATGTGTTTGCCATAAATGTTATGTGAGTTGATACAGCATCCACTGGAGATAATTTTTTAACACTTTCTACAACTTTCTCTCTCTCTCTTTTTTTTTGTGAAATTCAGTAAACTTCCAGATTTTGATCATTACATTGTCAGTGGCTGGAGCGCTCCTCATCATTGGTTTTTTGCTGTGTATTTTCTGCTGCTGCAAGTGTGAGAACATTGGGTAAGTCTGAACATACGAAATGTGTTTGACCTAGTATTGTATGTCAAATCAGCTTTTATTATATGGTTGACAAATGAGTCACACCCTCCATTTAGCTTTCTTAAATTCTATAGGGAGTTGGTGTCACCACCCTCAGGCTGTAATTACTTTTACTTGCATAAATGTAGATAAAGTCAACATAATCAGACTTTGACTACTTTTTTTGACTTTTTACTTTTACTTTCTTTACTTATTTGTCAAACTTTCTGCATCAATGTAAAATGGCAGAGTGCCAAGAGACCTCTAGATCATTAAAGAAAGGCCTTGACGACTCATCTTTCTCAATTTAACAAACTTTGTCTTTCAGATCTGCTCGAACTGAAAACAGGATGAACCGGCAATCAGACAAGAGAAAAACCAAACAAGAGCAGAGGTAAGAGTTACTGATGTTTGAATATTAAAATGGAGATGACAGGCAATACATGATAATATGTAAAAGCAGTTAAAAGGGGAATAACGGATGTTTTTTTTCAAGATGCATCATGGGTAGTGTATCAACATTTGAATTTTCAAAGCAGACATAATATATTACATTACGAGGAACTAAGATGTAACAAATGATGTTCGATGAGAAACATGTTCTAGAGCTGTAATGGGTACAGATCGTCAGCATACCTTTGGGGAGTGAGTGTGATTTCACAAGGAATTTATGTTCTTGTGTTCTTGTTTCACAGAAAAACTGAGTTGAAGATTAGACATGATGAGATCCGACAAAAATATGGTGAGTCAACAATTCCCTCATCTCAGAAACAGCATAAATAAGTTAATTTGAACTGGTTGTTATGCTGTCAGTGCAAGAAAAAAAAAACATGCTGTCAATTAATATAAAGATAAGGAGCATATGACAATGTTAAAATAAATCAGGTCCAGTCGCATGTTTTTAAAACGCTATGATTGGTCAAATTCTTTATGAAGTTGTGATCCCTCTAGTGGTAATTATTCAATTTTCTCCCTCTTGTGTTTCTTCAGTAAACACTCTTTGACATGAATTATGATAAATGTGTACATTCAGATTTGTGTTTATAAAATTAAACATTACTGAGCAAGGTCTTCAAGATTTTGTTCAATGGCCTTTTTTTAGAAAAGAAAAAGATGTTTGTTTCTATATATTTGTTTGAAATGTATATTTATTTGATTAATTAATATAATTTTATCTTTTGTGATTTTTCCCTATCTCTCTCTCTCTCTCTCTCTCTCTCTCTCTCTCTCTCTCTCTCTCAGGTCTCAGCAGGGCGAGTCCTTATGCCAGATTTGACAATCCCAGCTAAAATGATGGGTGCACTGTTTGAAAGATGAATACTGCTGCCTATTTGAAAATGATTAAAATCAATTAAATAATAAGATTCCACTGCGCTCAAAATGATGATTTTCCGCTTAAGTACAATTCAGTTTATTGTCATTCCTGTTCAATTATTTTATTAAATTCAATTTTCCACAAAGGCTACTCCACCATCATAATATGAAAGTAACTTTTTAATAATTGTAATCAAAAATAGATTTCATTGAAACAAAAATAATAATAATAATAATAATAATAATAATAATAATAATAATAATAATAATAATAATAATAATAATAATAATAAAAAAACATATTTAATGCTCACATCTGAAGCCAAGCATAAGTATCTGCTAGGTTTGGAACAGATTGAAGGATTACTTAAGTTATTAGTCCATGACTGTTCTTCATAGCTTAATAGACCTTTTTAAGATACAGTATTTGGATATTTAGCGAAAACCTGCTGATGTAATATACTCATTTATTGAATAAAAAAATATAATAATTAAAATGTGCTTGCCTGTTTTGACTTGAATGTAATTTTACAGGTTTTTCAACAAATTGTCAGTGTTGAGATGTTTAAATGTTAAAATGATGATTGATCTTGGGATATGAGCTGTTTATTTCATTTTTAATTTTTTTCTGCAATATACACAGAGAGAGAGAGAGAGAGAGAGAGAGAGAGAGAGAGAGAGAGAGAGAGAGAGTTAGCCTATTTTATAATATTACTTATATAGTTTTTAATCAGTTAACACTTTAAAATCTATACAATATGAGAGTGTTCATAAAAATATGAACATAAAATAAAAACTACACCAGAATGGGAAACAGGGCTGCAAATGTGTCTTCTTAGTAGGGGTGGCAAGTGAGAAGTCATTGATAAACTTATATATAAGCTATATGGTTACAGTGCTGAAGGTTGATGTTGATGAATGCAATCACCATCACAATTTGTGTAAAATTTGTTAAAATCAAATCAAATTATGGGCTTAGATACAGCTAAATATTATGTTATTGACTTTTTTTCTGACTGCATGCTAAAACACACATTAGATACAAAGACCAAGGGAAACTAGGCAAAACCAACTTTTGACAGTGACACATGGCCTGAGCATTCTTTTAAAGGCATTTACTTTCAGTCTCTATTTTACCTACTCAATACTTGCATTAGGACTCTTTTAACACTTTTAACAACTGATGGGAAAACCTGACAACTTGCTATTTGTTGTGTGGTCTTTGGTCACAAATGAGGAATTATGGCTTTCAATTACAGCTGTGTCTCTTTTTAAAGCAATATATACATTTTAATTCAAAATTAACTGATTCACTAGACCTGATGTCAAGACCTAAAAGTACATGATGAGCACAGGCCTGATTATCCACAAAAATTCGCGGGGAGCTTTGCTCGCTCCCGCGAACAACAGGAGCATCACGTGTCCAAAAACCAACCAATCGTTGATAAAGTAGGTAAAGGAAAGCGCGTTCCCGTCGACAGCAGTGTTGCTCTACTACAGTGTGGACAGCGCATCTTGTGTTCAGTTTATTTCTATAATACAGACCAACAGACACCTGCAAAAATGTCCGAAGACAAGCCTAAGGTGAGCATCCGATTTGTAATATTGCCGTATTTTGAAGCTTCGCTCAAAACGAGCCCCGTGAGGCCGAGTTCCAGTTTCATTTTGTGCAACCTCTTGCTGATAGTCAAATTGCGCATTTATGCGGGAGAAAGGCGGTCGGCACGCAATCTTTGTCTTGTGTATATACAAACGCCATCCGTTTTTAATTTTCAGCCTTGTGTTTTTATTAAAGCGTGTTTTAAATTGTTCGTTGAGCAGATGTTTATTCAAAGAACGCCACTGTTCTGGACACACCGCGCGTTTTCTCCGGTGTAATTCAGCGTTTGCGGGTTTTTCTTTGTGAGAGCGGAGTGGCGCTCACCGGCCACGTTACGCCACTAGCTTAAGAAAATGCCGCAAGTACAGCGGAACGAAATATTAAAGCGCGTCGTAGCACTCAATTTTCGTCCGCCATTTGGATGATAATTGAACCGATACCTTGTATTTTTAACGCTTGTCGGAAGTTTTCACCTTAGAAGTTTGATTTGATTATTCTATCGATTACGATATTGAGTTGTGAGTTGCACCTCGCTGCGCGGGTTGCTTAAAAATGGCGCACAGAGAGGCAACAATGTTTGGCTACTAGACGGCTAACATTTGCTTGTCTGGTTTTGTACGTGTCGTTCGCTTCACTGTTGCGGTTACTATCGAATAGTTGGATGTTCTGAACATTGTTATAAAATGTGTTTTAACAATGTATTTTTACCCGCCTTCAATTCACTTAGTTCTTAAAAACTTAGCATTCAATACTAGGCCTTGTTCACTATTTAAGTTATAGTCCTCCATGGGCAAGCAGGGTTATATTTCATGCATCTCATATGTGTAGATTTTGCTCTGTTTGATCTTCCCTGCTTTCTCACACATGCACTTTATTATTATTGTTTCAGGAGGGAGTGAAAACAGAGAATGACCACATCAATCTGAAAGTGGCGGGGCAGGATGGCTCGGTGGTCCAGTTCAAAATTAAAAGGCACACGCCACTCAGCAAATTAATGAAAGCGTACTGTGAGAGACAGGTAAGGCATTTCCACTAGATCAGTAATCGTGCTCATGGTAAACCCTGGCACTCAGGACTGCTGCGTGGGCCGTCCATGTGAGTCACTGTGATTTTGGAACACAAAACGCTTGTAGAACTCCATAATTATTTGAAGTATTATTAAAATTCTATAATGCATCCAGTCCCATGACTGATGTAAATATTGTTTTTATTGCAGGGTTTGTCGATAAGACAGATTAGATTTAGATTTGACGGGCAACCAATTAATGAGACAGACACACCGGCGCAGGTGAGTAAAAGTGCCCCTTTTTTGCGACAATCTCGTGCTATTGTAGTGCTATTTAAATACTAATATTGTATTAATATTTTGTATTGGCTTTTATGTTGGTGTTTGCTTTTCAATTTAGTTTCAGTAACTGAAACTAATTCAGTAATTTTTGTCATTTTAGTCCTTTAAACAATTGAAATTTAACAATTGAAAGCTAACTAAAAATGTAGTTTTAGTTTAGACCGAAAATTCATCTGCCTATGTACTTATTTATTCTATTTATTTAGATTTTTTTGTGTGTGACCAGAAGGTGATTTGAATAATAGATATAATTATGATAACATAATTGGGAAACACTTTACAGTAAGGTTACATTAGTTATTAACTATATTAGTTAACAATGAAAATTGTTAACTTTATTAATCTTACTTGATGTTAATTTCAACATTTACTATTGTATTAAATGTAAAGTTGTATCTGTTTATATTAAAGCTTACCAAGTTAACACGAACTATAAATAAACTGGAACATTTTATTAACTAATATTAAAAAAGTATTCTAAATACTGTAATGGATTTTTTTGTTGTACCTAATGGTAACTTTGCATTTGTTAGTTGGAGATGGAGGACGAGGACACGATTGACGTATTTCAACAGCAAACTGGTGGCTTCTGCTAAAACTCCACACCACCTGGACCCCACGCTTATCTATTTTATTCCTCATGATGTTACATTCTGATGCTTTCACATCGTTTCCCCTTCTCTTTCTCTCTTTGTCTCTCTTCTGTCATCTCTAGCTTTCCTAGAGTGGCCATCGCAAGTGTGTTTCCAGTAATATTTATATGCGCAATGGTTAGACGGCTACTGTGGTGGGGGAACATACTAAAGCAGGCTGCCAGAGGGCGTAGTTATTCAGAATATCCACACCAGCCACCAAGCAGGGTTTTATGTTGCTCCGAACACTGATTCACTCAACAAGCCCGGGAACCATTCACCCTCTCCATAGTATACTTTTTTTTTTTTTTTTCCTTCTTTTTCAACTTTCAGTTCTTAAGCGCTTTAAGTAGGCCTGTTTCAACTCTGATTCTATTTGCCTGTATGTGTTGTAGAAATATGTTCAACCAGTGTTGTATTCATCTGCCTTTTAATGGGGCTGCTTCTTGTACGAGCTCACTGTAGGGACGGGATCTGTAAACGATCGATTAAAAATGAAGAGACTGATTACATGATACAATTTACAGTGAGCCTTTCTGGACCAAACCCCAAAGATGGTACTCGATTAGCAAATAGTGGCAGGATTACACCAACTAGTTCTGTGTTTATACTTTTAAATATCTGTAGAAATATATCCATTTACCAATCCTATTTCCTCTTGAGTGTTGGTTGAGGAAACGGGAATGAACTAAAAGACCAATATATCCTTTTTCCTGTTCATTACTTTGCCCTTTTTTTAAATCCCAGAACAATGACCAGGTCTTGAAGCAAGACAAAAGTGAATCCTTTCAGGCTTTGTTGAGGCGAAGTATCAGTCATCGCTCACAAGGACTGGTCTGATTTCTTCTAACATCTCTTGCCCTCTCACTGTAATTCATATGGCTGAAAGGGAGAGAGAATTTGACTCAAAGATTCTCAGATGTTGGCTGTCTTCTGTACTGATATGTACATTGTTTGTTGTCCTTTACTACTGTAAACAATAAATATAGTTTGGTACTCAATGTTTTTTTTTTCTTTTTTCGCTGAGACTTTTTGTCATGTCCACAGTGTTTTTTGATGTTGTTTTTCAGTTTGTCATCAAATATGAAGCCTGTAGAAAAGCTTACAAAAGCACAATGACACATCCTTTAACGAGATGTCAAGTTTCTTTATACACAATTATTACATGTATAAACATACAAACATGAGATGACGTGTCAATAAAGATTAAATATAAAATATAAATAAAATCTGGAGTGTCACAAAGGCACATGAATGTACATGTCACACATGTATCGTACAAGACGAGATGCACTGTCTTTTTCATGTCCACTTTTAAGATTAAAATATATTTCTAAAAATCTACAGTAACAGTTACAGAGAACAAAATGCTTGCAAAACACTTCTTACACTGAAGTGCGAAACTGCTAAATAAAAATATCGCCTTCATAATGGTGGTAAACAATATTTTCTTGCTATTAAAACTATTTGGTCAGCAGTAATGAAGTCATTCAATATTACTAATTATGTACAGGTTTTATTTGTTTAGTTGAAACGAATAAACAACACAACTGACTTGGCCAACTGTACTGTTATTCTCTCTAAACCCTCGTAAAAGCTTTAATTAGTGTCTGAAAGGGAGTCTGGAACTTTTGGGAAACTTTAGGTCAAGTATATGTGGCAATATGTTTGTAAACATATTGTCCTCTCTTATGTGATTCTTCACACAACTGACTGTCTATGAAGAGAACTAAGAATCCATTAGAGCTTAAAGAATTTTTTGCATTGATTTGTTATTTACCTGTGCAACATTAACATGTTAGCTATTCACATTCATGTTCTTTCTCCATGGATGCTAGGGCACAGGCAGAACAGACCGTTTTCTTCCTTAATTGTTTTGTGTATTTAAATAGGTGCCATATTTACAGGTTTCCATCAACTACATCGTTCTGTAACCCTACAAATAGCTTTGGAGGAGGCACTGATCTTTATCTTCAGGCAGGAACGCCTTTTTCTCATTCTTCCTAAGAGCTGCATAGTGTTACTCTGCCCATGGAGATGGCAAGTAAACCTGAGTAAAAACTTATATTTTCATCTTCAAATTTAACAAGCAAACCAGTTTCATTTGTGGGGAAGTGTGTGATTCAAGTGTCTGGGGTTTTCCCCTTGTGAAGCACCAGCTGTCTTCTCTGTGTTCTGCACTGAGAAATGGAGAGTCTGCAGATTCTTTGCTTTCGCCACAAGGAGACGCAAGAAAACAGTCGATGTGCAAATAAAGTCTTACAAGAGCCCAGCTTCCCTGCACATGTAGTAAAACTGGCCTCTTTTTGCAATAAGGTTACTGGGCGAATCCATCTCGACGACATGTCCTTTATCCATTACAATCACCCTGAGAAAACAAAAATAAGGTAACGTTTAAAACATTAACAATTAAATGACTGTGTAATAGGCAAATCAAGTAACGAGGTTCCCAAACTGTAGCGACGTACGCTAAAATATGTATACTAGCGCTAAATTTACCTGTTTGGTCAAGATAGTCTTAATAAAACATTACAATGTAGATAATAATCTCATTTGGGCCTTCAGATAAAACTTTAATTTCATAAATTACGCAGTAGAGTTCATTAGAATTTAGTCACACATAAATCAATGAAGCACTTTTACGACTTGTAAGCAGCTAAATCACTTTCCAAAAAATCTAAAAACTCTCCTAATACTGCAGTGACATTAATAAACGTTCAGCCAAATTTGTCATTAGTTTAGCAATGTATGAAGCACAGTTGAGAGACAATTGTGTGACCAACTTATCTGAATATTTTAATAATTTGTCCTCATATGAAATTCTGTATTGAAACGACTGGATTCCACAAAATGGTACAACGGTAAATGTGGTTGTTTTGGGCCCCTCAAACAAACTGAACAATGTTTGAGAATGCCACTGAGAACAATTTGGGAACCACTGTTCAATGGCTTTGTAAAATGACATACTTTGTGTAATCCATAATGGTGTTGAGGCGGTGTGCGATGGTAAGAACAGCGCAGTCCTCAAATTGGCTGCGGATGGTAGACTGGATCAGGGTGTCTGTCTCCAGGTCCAATGCAGCTGTGGCCTCATCCAGCACCAAAATTTTTGTCTTTCTGAGAAGAGCTCTTGCTAGACACACCAGCTGCCTCTGACCAAGACTGCAGGAAGAGAACCACTCACCATTATTAATCCAAAGTCTCTACTGATTAAAATGTCATGGCTGCAATTTGCAGGCCACGAGTGAACATGAATTAAAAAGACTTTAAACCACTTTTTAGTTATTTAAAATGATGAAAGAATAGCACTTACCTGAGATTTTCTCCTCCTTCTGAACATTCATGATTGAGTTTATCTGGCAATTCAGACACAAAATGTTTAAGGTGAGCCAGTTCCAAGGCATTCCACACTTCCTCGTCAGTATAGGCATCGAAGGGGTCAAGGTTCATACGTAGAGATCCTGAAAACAGCACTGGGTCCTGGAAAGATATTAAAATTGCAAAACATATTTGTGAGGAGTTCATAAAAATTTGAAAAAGCCATGACGTGAAGAAGAAAATTATATAGTAATTTTGGTTCCACGTGGAGGATTTTGGTTGTACACACTTGTGGAATGATGGTGATGCGGGATCTTAGATCGTGAAGCCCGATCTCTGCAATATTGATTCCATCGATGTAGATCTGTCCTTTTGCTGCTTCCAAGATCCGGAAAATTCCAAGAGCCAAAGATGATTTTCCAGCACCGGTTCTTCCCACAATACCAATCTGAAAGGATAAGGAACCAGAGAGTAAGTCTGTGGGAACATTTTCAACATAGCTTGACTTCCAGACAAAGAAATTATGGGACTATTATGCAAGAACACTTTGCCTTACCACAGTCCCGCCAAATATTTGTCAAGCATAATTACAGCAGTGTACTTTGAACTTTCACTTTTATCCTGTAATGTATTACTTTATCTTTGCTAGTAACTACTGACATTTTTAGGTGAGCTACTCTGGACTATTATAAGAGGAATGAGGCAAGGTATATATCATCCATAAAAATAGACAGCAATAATATTTTAGAGTAAATGCTGATGTAGAATACTTTAAAGTCTTCACTTGTACCTTCTCCCGCTCTTTGATGTGAACAGAGATGCCCTTCAGGGCCAACTCCAGGCCTTTACGGTACTGAAGGCCATAATCCTTAAATTCGATGGTCCCTTTTTGAGGCCAAGATGGCGGTAAAGAACTTCCCTCTATGCTCCAAGCTGCCTGTAAATAATGATATGGACAGTGAAAATGCTTACTATTACTGACCAACAAAGAAAGAAATAATTTACAACTGGAAATAAAGGTTGATAAAATAAATTATTAAATAGAATAGAATTTTAAATTATGCTATACAGCCACACTCACTTCTTTTGGAGTGTCTGCATACTCTTTCACTCTCTCAACTGATACAATGTTGTTCTCTACATCTGTCCATGACCTTACAATCCAGCTAAGGAAACCCGTCACCTAAAAAAACAGCAAACAAAAATGACAGTCAATAAGGATGATATGTAATTTGTCTGATCTAAAACAGACAAATAAATAAGGTTCACATTTTCTTCTCTGAATGTTAATTTGAAAAAGGCTGACCACAAGTGAAAGCTAAACCATAGGAGATCTTGTGGAAGAGTTAAAAACTTTTTTGGTTTGAGGGTGAACACTGCATGAACAAGACTGCAAATATATCTGGTAGCTCTTGTAATATTTATATCAGTAATGTCGGATTCTGCATAGAGGCATTTGAAATGATTCACACCTGAAGTGAATGAGACACGGCCAGACCGACCATCCCAGGGCTCAGGGTTCCTTTTGACATCACAGAGAGAATAGAAGCAGCAAGGACAATACCATTACCCAGAAACTCCAAATTCACACCCAGCCACCTGCATGAAAAGACATCCCAGAACTAAGTTAATATCAATATAAAGCAATCGTTATCTATGATACAGTATGCCCAAAACAGGAGTATAGTAAGGTGCCATAAAAAGTTTCTTTGACACAGAATGCAGTCTTGAATTGCATCAGCAGTTTTTTAAATGGCTGTTCCAGTCCATTGCACCCACCTAGTTGTTTTTGAATGCAAGAATGCTTATAGTTTGTTATTGTGATTGTAAAAATTAATTTTGAGCAGTGTCTCACCTTGTGGCTACAAAACGGGGAAAGTAAGCCGTTTGGTTGTGATCCACCTTGTGATTGACACCCATGATGAAGCGGGACTGCTCATTGAACGCCCGGATGACGCTGGCACCCTGTACTGTCTCGTTTAAATGCGTGTAGATGGGAGAGCGACTCACTGACTCCAACCGCCGCAGCTGGCAGGATGTGGCCACATAGAAACTCTTCAAGGTTGAAAAGAGTGAGAGAGAGATTATACTCAAAACCGTAATGATTTCAACCATTGCTTCTGAATTCAGGTATGGTTGGCTCAGCAGATGGGTTCTAGAAAGTTCTAGCAATTTGGCCTTCTTTCTTTAACCCCATAAATGCAGATTCAGGCATACCTGTATGAAACCATAAAGGAATGCCATAGGAAGGATAATGACGGCTGCAAAAGGAGTGGCCATCAACACAATGATACAGACTTCCATCAGTTTGAAGAAGTAACCTAGCATCATTTTCAGCCCATCAGGGATCATATTGTCTATGGCATCTATCTCTTTAGCAAAACGATTGAAGAGGTTGCCACTGGGAGTGGTCTCGAAGAACGACATAGGGGAGTGAAGCACGTTGTTTAGAAGTTCCAAGTGGAGATGGCGGGAGGCGATGATGCACCCTAATGAGATGGCCACCGTGGTACCAAATATGGCAATTCCTAAAACAAAATAAATTCAAAACAGTTTAGTTTACTTAAATCGTAGCTTGAACTGTTGAGGTAAAACACTAAAACTCTGCTGACCTTGAGCAAAGCCGAGAGCTCCATAGACTCCCAGTTTCAGATCCGTGTTTAATTGAGTGCCGTTGATGACAGGCTGATCAGCCCACAAACTTAACCAGTAATTATAAGACAGAGATGCTGCTTGTTGGAAGGCATACAGGAATACAATGGAAACTATCAAAGGCAAACCAATAGTGTGGAAGTATTCAATGTACATCTCAAGTTTGACCTATTGGGACATAAGAAAAATTGAGATAATAAGCCAAACGTATGTAGTTAATAAAAAGAAAATGTCATCAATTTTAGGATAAATGTTCTTACTCTGCCAATTCGTGCTTTATCAGCCTTAGTCAGTTTGCCCAGGTCTTCTTGGATGTGGTCCTCGTCAGAATCGGGCAGCGGCTCAATTGAAATACTGTTGGTGTCGCCACTAAAAGACAGTTTGAATCAATCTTTATGCTTCCCATTTAGTGAATAACTTAACCAGCAATAAGTGCTGCAGAGTCTAAATATCTGGAAATGAACTAGCATTTTTGCACTTTAGGTTCAATCATCCATAAGTCGATATTTTTTTATATGCCCGAAATAAGGTCTGTGGTTAAAATGGCTCAAGATATTTTCAGGTTTATGTCATAAAATTCATCCCAATACCCAACTTGATTGTTTCCTTGAAATTTTATGTCCTCATTTTGTACCACAATATTAGTGTCATTTCCTGTTTTCTGCATCATTTAAAGTCATATTCAGTATCACTGAATAAGCAAATTTAAAATCTCATACCTGATAAGCTGCTCTTGGGACAGATCCCTGGAAAATGGCATGTATTCAGTAACACTCAATCTTACAGACAGTCTTTTGGAGCCTGTAAATGTATGGATTCAACATAAAATGATCAATAATAGTTTTTTCACATTAAAACAACATTTGGATCTGACATATCTCTTCTGAGAAGATCAGCTTGAACCGCTATGAATTTTCATACTAGTCCTACAATATAGCTTATAGTGTAACACTGGTTAAAGCAGGGCATACCAGAAGAACTAGCTAGTGACACTTGATTCCCTGGTGGGGACACCAGAATCCACAATGACTGCATATCTATCTTTTCAGCTAGTATAAATGCCTGAACACACACCACAATAATATTACCTCTATGTGAAGCCTCCGAAAAGCACTCTTTCCTTTCAGAGCTTGCAAAGGTGTGGATAAAATCAGCAAAAGCACCATTCCGGTTCAGAAGTTCTTGATAAGAACCTCTCTCACTGATCTCCCCATCCACCAGAACAAGAATCAAATCGGCCTGAGGCAGGAAGCTCATTCCATGGGTCACCAAAACCCGTGTCTTTGAAAAAAAGAAATTGGAAATGCTGAGGAGATAGAAAATTACCCCCCATTCCATCTGTAGGGTAAACACTACAGTGGTAGTCACCTTGTCTCTCAGTATGCCTCTGGGTCCAATGACTTTGTTGAAGATGTGCTGACCAACATGTGCATCCACCGCAGACAGGGGGTCATCAAGAAGGTACACGTCAGCTTTCCTGTAAACAGCACGTGCCAGGCTCACCCTCTGTTTCTGTCCGCCAGACAAATTTAAACCCTGACAAAAGAAAATGCAAAACTATATTTATTTAGATGTATATCAAGATTTATATATAGATCCATGCTCAATTGTGATTGGTCTCATGGATGCTAATTTATCCAGTTGAATCTGAATCATGGAAGTTTAGCTCATAGAAGCTCAGTCCTCTACTTTGGGTCTCACCTTCTCTCCGATCTCAGTGGCATCTCCTGCAGGCAGATTGTCCAGATCTGGCAGCAGGGCACAGGCTTCCAACACCCGCTGATACCAGCTTTCCTTTTTTTCCCGTCCAAACAGAATGTTGTCCTGCAGACTGGCATTTTGGATCCAGGCTTGCTGGGGAACGTAGGCAATTGAGCCCTATATTGACAGGAGCAAGAAATGATAAGAAGACAATCAACTGTAAGAATGAACTATTTTGCTCTTTGAAATTTGATTAGTGGCCTTGAAATAGTGCAGAATATGATATAATCTAGACTTTTTTTGAATTGCTAAAAAGTTTTGTTTATTTTCAAATATTAATTAGAATTTCAATGTGCGTTCAGACTATAGTACCTCATGAATTTTATAATTCTATATTACATATAATTATATATTACATGCGAGTCAACTTTGAAAGACAGGGCTCTCATTATGGGCACTTTCTGTATAATCATAACATGCCATTCAAAATCATATTTCATAAAATATATACAATGAGCGTTATGGTTGATTAATGTAAGTACCTTGACTGAGACTGTCCCGCTTCTTTTTTCAGTCTCCCCCAGCATGGCAGAAAGCAGCGAGGATTTCCCACTGCCAACATGGCCGACAACAGCAACCAGTGAACCACAGGGAACTCTAACGCTGATCCTGCTCCAACACACAAAGTAAGTGAGGGGGATGTTGCTTAAACTTGGACACTTATTGCCTGATTGTGTATTCAGGAGTCTTGTGGAAACTTTCTGGATAATGATACCTTTTTAGACACGGGGGGCCATCCTTAGACCAGCTGAAGGTTCCATTCTCAAACACTACACCATCCACATCTGACGAGCAAAGAGGAACAATCAAAGAGCAAGGGTAAATCATGTAATATCATGCCTGAATCACTTACCATAACATGCAGACATCTACACAAACACAAACTGTTCTTAAGAAAAGTGCCGTTGAAATTATAGAGATTGCTTCTGGGAAACTAGATTTCTTCTGCAGCTTGTGAAATTATAGAGTCGCTTTAATTACACAGTCTAATTAGCTTTATCTTCACAATAACAGTTTTCACAAGCTATCTTGAACAGCTTTGATGAATGCTCCCCACCACCGTCCCCCAATCAAATTTATTTGTATAATAACTGCTAATGTTTGAGAGTTGTTCATGGCAATATACTGGTGGTACTTTAATAATGTTTTTATACCAACAAAAATAAATAAATGTAAAAAATAAATAAATAATGAAATATTATAAAGTTATATAAAAGTTATAAGTAATGTGTTGACTAACAAGTCCATATAAATGTAACTTTGATTGCAAAGTGTATAATATTTAATATAATACTGTTATATTGTAGCTGTTTTTATTTTGTAACAAGGTTAATCATTTTTAAATGAACTGTTATTTTTGTGCAAGGTCTGTAATGATCGACAAGTACAATTAAATAAATAAATGCAATAATATTGTTAGTAGTAGGCTACACTGTATTCCCATGCAGGCGATCCAGTGTGTTTTCAGAGATCTCTTAATTGTTTTTGCCAGTGTAAGGAAGTGAATCATCACTACCGTCTAACTGTGAAATTTAGAAGCTATTATCAAACTGTTGTTAATCTCCATCTCACTCATATTTTTACTGACAGACGGAAGTGAAGGGAAGAGGGAAAGTCTCACAGGGTACAGACAACATTCAGTCTTTTTTTAGCCTTACTCATCTATTGCACAATAATAACAAGTCATCTCTCACCAGATTTAAAGGATTCCCTTGTCACATTGTCTGGTTTGAGTTCATCTTGACAAAGAAACTTCCCCAGACGCTTTAAAGAGACGAGAGCCTGCAACACAAGAATAATTTTATTCTTACATTTAATTAAAGATCACAAAAGAAAAAAAAGAAAAAAATTAAATACAGACACCATCAGTAAATAATCAGGGCAGAATATAATGGTGTTAGAGTTTATGTAATTCTCACCTGCATGGTTGTGCTCATGGCGAAAGGAAGTTGGCTTAGTGGAGTTTTCAGTATGTTGATGATAGCCATTGATACAAAGATTTTCTGAGCATCCAGAACATTCTTATCATCAATGAGTACATAGACACCAAACATGGCAAAAGCAATCTGGCAAAGAATGGAAATCACAGTCAAAAAAATTATAAAATAAAATACATCCTGACCTAGTGATTTTAGGTTTAGTTCTTTCCCAAAAGTGTGTCCTGAAGCATTACTTAAGAATCTCACCAGGAATGATGAGGAGTTGAAAGAGGCAATAGACACTGAGTATAAGATCTGTGATTTCTTCAGTGTTTTAAGCTCCTTCTCTCTGTATCCCAAGACCTGCTCCAGAAAAGCCTTTTCCCAGGCGTAGAACTTCAAAATCTTGATACCATTCAGAATCTCATTCATTAACTTGACCCGTCCATCCATGTACTTCATTTGTATCTCCTATGAAATGACCAGAAAACAGGAAAGTTTTTAATCATCACAATGTTCCTACAAGGCTTCTTGACTAACTGAACCAGAAAAACCATCTTAACCATGTTAATGAACAGGGTGGTTAATGCTGGTTCACCAATTAGACTAGCATCACAACAATATGAGCAGGTCTTTTCAGCAGGATGACCTCACACCAGAATGATTGATATTGAAGAAGGCAATAAATTCCTAACTGCACGTTAAGATATTCTAGAACACAATAGCTAGGAGCTGAGAGATTGACTCAATCAGTCGCATGCCAAATATCTGTTGTTTTCTAAAAAGAAAGTTTAAGTTTTATTGCCGTTTGCAAGCATTGTGGTTACTTTTCTAGGGAGGAAGCATGGGAAACTTCAAAGGAACAAAAGAAGCTTGAATCCATCCAGCTAAATCTAAACCAGCTGTGGACCCTTCACGCTGTCTTTCTTTAGCGCTCATTCACCAGGCTCCTCTACGGTCTCATGGCTCAGAAAGAATTTTAGTGGGTGAGATAAACAAGGAACTCATTTTCAACTCCCTCAATGAGAATCTCGTTGTTATTATTCAAATATATAAAATAAATGTACTTGCCTCGAAGGAATAAAACACTTGGCACTACCGTAGCTCGCAATACAACATGTTTAGAAAAGATTTTTGAGGTATGGAACTTGCAGTATGTTTTATTGTAGAGTAACCTCTTATTTCATGACCTCAAAGACACATGAATCATTTTTGAGTTACAACATTACAGTACCTGGAGTTTGCTTCTCTTCCTTGCAATGAATCCGTTCAGAGGGAAAATGAAGATCACAGTGGCAATGCCTGCAAGCGCAGATGGTCCTAAATGCTGAAAAAAGTCAAACAAGACATGTCTCATTTATTTATCTTGGAAAGTTAAAACAGCTATTCAGTCAGTATCCCCAAATGCTTAGAAAGAAATTCAGGTCAGATAGTTTACTGGAGTGGAATAAAAAAATAAGCAAATATATGTGCCCTCACCTGCCAAAGAAAGAAGAGACAGAGTGTGACCTCAATGGGTGCCAACCACACTGCGTTGAAATACACCACAAAGTCCATCAGCTTCTGGGTATCAGCTGAGACCAGATTGACAATCTCCCCAACTGTGCATGTTCTGCGTGCTGCGCTGTTCACGACAAGAGACTGGGGAAAAATAAAATTGAGAAAATAAAGAAGAGAAAAGGATTGATTAAAAACAAGGGCATTTGAATTTACTTGAACTGATCATGACCTACAGGAAGCTGAATTGTAATGATACGAATTTAACTGAATAAAAAAATTAAACATTGTATTGCCAGAACTTTCACTAGTTCATAACATGGGTAAAAACCTGTTAAACTTTACTTGCAGCTCATTTTGAAGAAGTTTAGAGGATTCTAGGAAATGACATGGTCCATAAAATGTTATTTTTTTCTATTTTATTTATGCCCCATGAAACCATTTCTGTACATACTTCCCTCCCTCAGAAATCATAGACTAATCACGGAATCATATGTTCTAAAAAGGTTTTTGTGCAGGTGAGATGCCCCACCTTTCTGTAGACCAGACCCATGACAGCTGTTTTAACCCTCATGCCCACAGTAAAGCAGGTATATGTGTACTGATGGTTGAAGATGGACTGCAGGCAGGACAGGAGGAACATTAGAGTGGCATAGAAATAGCCCTTCCACAGCGGAGCATCCTCATCCTTCATAAAGCCTAACAACAGACTTAAAAAAATGAGAGAAAAGGGTTTGAATAAAGGCACTATATAGTACAAAGGAATTTGCTGATTTCTGATGTAACTAAGCATTTGGCTAGATTCCTCTGTAACAGACCGCATCCAACCATTGTGGTTAGGCTCAAGGTTAACAGTAGCGCTTAAACCCACAGCTTTCTTTGAAAATGTTTTGAAAATGAAGAATGGTGGATTTGTTGAGCCTAACAAGAGGTAGCATGTTCAACTGGAAAAATGTTTTTTCTGAATGCTAACCAAAAGCTACAAAATCCACGTCGGTTACACTGAAGGGAAAAGGAGACCTTGAAGGTTTCCACAGTTCCCACCAAAGTCCACCTTTTTTGACAGTGGATCCCAGTACAATACATGTACTTGCTATAGTTTGGATCTCCCTGTTCGCTGGGAGCTGACTGAACCTCCCATTTAGCTGGCTGCTTGCCTGTAGTAACCACAACCCCGCCAGTGTTCCTCTACCCTCCCTGAAGCTAACGCGTCTACGGCGGACAGAATGCTGTGGTCATCTCTCGCTCTCTAAAGCTTTCAGACTTGAAGCCATAATTGCTTCTCTGTGGGCATAAACAGCATGATCTCTGTCTGGCTGGTATGGCGTCTCTGACTCAAGCACCTGCTGCACACCGCCACTTCCTGTTTTCATCCAAAGATATTGTGAACCGTAAGATGTCTCTTCTAAAAATATTTTGATAACCTAGCAAGCTGTCTCTAAAAGCAAAGAGGGGCCATCTGTGTTTATTTGAAGGCAGAACTTCTCATAAACACAACCCAAAGCCTAACTTATCCTAGATATACCAAAAGAATGGGCCAAGATGACTCATTAAATCTGCTTTGACTTTCTCACCTTAGAACCTGTGGAACTGAAAACATGAAGGCATCATGGACAATGAGGCACAGCGTCCCTGTTAGGAAGTAGGGTCCGAAGCTGCGCGCAAGTGTCCGTAAGAGACAAAATCCTGAACTCTGCTCCTTCTGAATCTTCCTGAGAAACTGGGCCTGCTCTGGTAGTCGAGATTCCAAGGTAATACTGGTGTTTAGTGGGTTCTCCTGCCTGTAGATGGAGAAGAGGCAAATGGACATGTGCATAAGGAATTGATGCTAAAGCTTAAGTGCAGTTGGTAAGCTTTTTAATACCTCTTTGTAAGTTGTAATTGAAAACAGAATGACATTAAAGCATCCTGTGCCACAACGCAAGTTTCCACAAATTGTAAACTGCATGGGACCTATGACAAAGAGGATTTCAGAGTACTTGAAAACACTGTATGTTTAAAACAGAAAAGTGTTAACAAGCTAACCAATTGACACAATCCTCATGTATCAGCTCTTTTGTGGGCATCTTTCAGATGGAAATGGGATTGCATTGATCAAAGCAGCATGAGGATCCACAGCAACATAGACAAACAATATAAATGTGCATGTGCTTGAAAATGTCACGTGTTGGAAAAACTTGTCTGTTATTTCAATGAAACTTACTGCTGTAACTTGGTGCGCTCTGCTGTCCATTCCTCTTCCAGGTCAGATATTATTTTCTCAGATGTATCCTCTTCCCTCAGACTCCACAGATCTTCTGCTTGCAGAGGAGAACGATATCCCTTGAAAAGCAACCTGGAAGCATACACAACCCAAACTGCATTACCTTCAACAAGTATTTCAAAGAGTTAGAATTAGAAATGGTATTCAGAATCATTTAATTCCTTACCCGCTGAACCACCAGAAGAGGATCTTGGATAAGAATGATGCATCTTGAACAGGACATGGATTCTGAGAAAAGAACAAGAACAAGTTGGCTACAAATACACCCCTTATGAAACAAAAATTTATTGCAGTATATTGGAAAATATCATGTAATATATTAGGCATATAATATTATATATATTTATTTTTTCGAATATATTGAAAGCGGCAATCATTTGTATATTTTGCAATATATTACATAATATATGTATCATCAATATATTATTAAATGTATTCAAATATATAAAATATTAGAAAATAAAAAGGGAAAATATATTACAATATATCACAATATATTTTAAGAAATATATTGGTAAATATATTTTCCTTTCGTAAGGGACTATATGGCCAAAATGTACAGAATGTGGATAAGTGTTTAAAAAAATGAAATGCCTATGTTCTTACAAACTCTGAAACAATATATAACTAGAAATAGCATTGGGTCCCATCTTCTCATGGTTATTTGGCTATAATTTATTGAATTTGCCCACTTAAATTATTGCTATTGGTACCATTGACATGATGTCTAGCAGTGTCTCCATTGGAATAACCAAACCAAACATGTTAATTAAAATATGATAGAGGTACAATTTCATCATCAACTACAATAAGAATTGCTGAAAACAGTTGTAACATTATACGCATAAATTACCAGGTGTTTAACTGTCAACAGTCAGTTTTAGAAAGAAGAGTTTCACAGTTTTGCTTTCTTGGATGGAGAAAGGAGTGGTTCGAAATTATATTTGGCAACAGTGAACTCAGAGTAAACAGAGGAACAGTGTGAAAGTGTCTGTGAGTAAGAGTGGTAGACCTCTCTCTGTGTGTGTGCATGCCTTATGTGCCACTGTAACACACTTCCACCCACTGCTGCCCTCTTGCCCATACAGCCATCCACCCAAACACTCACTCCCTCTCCCGCCTCCTCACTGGAGGTCTCACTCTTCAGGATGCTGTGGATAACCCTACACAGGAAGTGACTGAGCCAGAAGGGGATCAAGGGGTGTGGCACCGACGTCTGTGGCTAGAACCTCATCACAAACACACTAATTCCTCTCTGAGCTTGTTTCCTTGTTTTTCTCTGGAGGAGAACAGTCCGATGGACGACTATCTCACGAAATGTCTGGAGATTACGTTCTGTATTGCTCTGCTCTATGTTTTATTTGCATACTTAACAACCAAACAGTGGGCAGAATGAGTCAAGAATTTAGTTTAAAAAAAGGATATATCATTATCCGGGAAGGAGGACCACAGAGTGTCCATGTTGATGAGTCAAACTGACTGCCGAAAAACATCTTTTTTATCCAATAGCTAATATATAAGTCCTGCATACTTGTGGGAGATAGTAGTTGCATATCCTACCACCGTTACCATAATTCACTTCAAAATGGTGGGGTTGGGTTCTATATTACATAAGGAAACTAGTAAACAACAGAAATTCACCACAGGATTGTTTGTGATGGATTATTTTAGCTGATGAAGAGTTTGCTCCGTTCGTACCTTGAGTATGGCTTTGCCTGAGGGTGCCCGGTCTGCAAAACAGCTGAGGAAGAGTTGCGCCAACTGCAGGGCAAAGTACGAGAAAAAGGCCAAATACCGCACAATATCCGGAAAGAGACCCTGAAAAGTAGAGACACCAAAATCAGCAGATCGCATACAGATTACAGAAAAAGAGCACAGGCAGACTTTTTATTTTAAAAGAGTACCACAACCAGGGATTTCCCGTAATGTACTGAGATGTTATTGCAGTCCCGATCCGCAGACTTCCCAACACACTGTTTACATGAATTCCTACCAACTTCACCTGTCAGATCGCTGGCTCTCTTATCAAACCATCTAGTACTGTTAAAAATCTTGGTGTAATTTTTGATTCCTCTCTATCTTTCCACTCTCACATTAATTCCATCACTAAATTGGCATTCTTTCATCTATGTCGTATCACTCAGCTCCATCCCTTTATCGGTATCTCAGATGCTGAAACTCATCCATGCATTTGTCACCTCACGTCTTGATTACTGCAATGCACTTTTCATTGGCTTATCAGCTAGCTCCATTTCCAAATTACAATACATTCAAAACTCTGCTGCCAGACTACTCACCCACACCAAGCATTATGCACATATTTCCCCAATTCTGCATGATCTTCACTGGCTTCCTGTGGCTCACCGTATGAAATTCAAAATTCTCCTTCTCACTTTTAAGTCTCTGCACGGCCTGGCTCCCCCCTACCACTGTAACCTGCTTCTCCCCTACACCCCTACTCGCTCTTTACGAGCCGCTGATTCCAGCCTTCTCGTTGTCCCTTGGCATCGCCTTCCTTCAATGGGGGGCAGATCATTCAGTGTTGTTGCGCCCAAAATGTGGAACTCTCTCCCCCGATCACTCCGTTCTGTTAACACTATCTCTGAATTCAAATCCATGCTCAAAACACACCTATTTTCTGAATGTTATAGTTCTTAGTTTTTTTCTGCTGGTTGCTGCCCCATCTACCCAATTCTCACTTACTGTACTTGCACTCTCAATTGCCTACTGTTGTTCTGTCTGCTGTCTTTGTCAACTGCCTTTATTGTTGTTTGTTTATTGTAAATTGTCCTTGATCTCTGGAAAGGTGCTATATAAATAAAACTTATTATTATTATTATTATTATTTCATGCTGAACATTCTGTTCTTATGGAACTCTCTGTTGACTACATCTCGTAATGAAGGGCTTAAAGGGCTTGTTTACTGAAGACATTTCAAAATGTCAAGCGAGAACTTCCTCAAAACTGTTTACATTTCAGTGATGTAAGGATTCATGTAAAAAAATATGATCTGTTGTTTATTCTGTAAGAAATCGTGCAGTGCTACAGTGCAAAGTCCCTTCTTATTTGCCTAATGTCAGAAGACATGGGTGTGCACGAGCATTAACAACATAGTAAAGCTTATTTTGAACAGTTAAGGCAAATCATGGTGAAAACCAAACTCTTTAATGGCCTGCTTTATATAAATTAATTACGTATGAAAAGAGTCATAAAAGGCCTCAAGTCACGCTACAATCTGGAAACTCATACATTGCTGCTGTACAAGGCTCCGGCCACTATTTGCTGGTGAGGAGCCAAAAGTAGCTATATTTACAAAAGCTTCACATGTGCTGTTCATATGCTGCTCATGCATTTTTTCACATATAGTAGATGCTATGTTTATCTTTCTGGTGTCCTGGATATAGCGTCCTGGCTTCACTATTGGAGCACAAACCATGTTGAGACAAATCTGTAGTAAACATCCGTTTGGCCGTGGAGACCCTTGCCAAGATAGAGGCTTTATTCTTAACCACACCACAAAATAAAAAACAAGGCCAGAGTGGTTTCGTTGGTCACAATGTAGGTCAGTCAAAATGTCTTCCCACTCTTATTCAAGCATAAAGTCAGCATGCCAATGAGAAATATGCTTATCTGTCTTCATGTTTGACCCAGTTTCCCATGATATGGGTCAGAACTGTCTCGTTTCTAAAACTAGTAAACCTGTTTTCTTGCTAGCGGTGTTATTGTCCTTGGGCTGAAAAGGACTGTGTGGCATAAAAATTCACTTAGAAACATGTAATTTGGCCTGGTTATTGCCATGGCACATAAAAAATGTTTTGAACTTTGAAATATTTAATGAATTTGATTTTAATTATTTAGTCAAATAAAATTATTAGCTAAACCCAAGTGAGTTGTTCACATAATTTACATAAAAAAAAAATTAATTCTATACTTCCAGATGCTGTAAGATCCAGTAGGGGTAA